>NC_064920.1:696327005-696628116 GCF_023897955.1 Schistocerca gregaria
GAACTATTTCGTACGATGTACGGAAGTGTACTTTGAAAAATGACCACAGCCATACTAACCTCCTCCGTTACACTGACGCCTCTAAAATTTACACAATTGCTTATCCTGCACGTCATGTAAAAGTATTAAGAATAATTTTCAAGTCAGTCATTGGCGTGAAATTAACGCCATTGAATCTAGCACTTCTGAGCATAAGGATTAGGCTTACTAGTCCAGTAATTTTCACTTCCACAGAAGCTTAAACTGGTTAACCAGTTTGGTGTGGCAGTACGGGATAGCAAAAGTAAAACCGAAATTTTAAATTTGACGTCTAAAGAATATTTTACTCAGGAGAATCTTACAAACATGCCGTCCTTTGAACATCGCACAGACTCCCGTTTGGATGACGTAGTTGTAAACATGCCTGATATAGAAAAAAAACTGAAAAAGTTGAAAGTATGTAAGTCAAGTCTTGACGAAATCCCAGTTCGGTTTTACGAAGAGTGCAGAGTGTTCTTCAGCAATGGCCTCTTACTTAGCTTGCATTTAGCACGAATATCTTACCCAGCGCATTCCCAAGCGACTAGTAAAAAGCGCAGGTGACTATTGTATACAGGGTGGTCCATTGATCGTGACCAGGCCAAATACCTCACGAAATAAGCGTCAAACGAAAAAACAGAAAAGAACGAAACTTGTCTAGCTTGAAGGGGGAAACCAGATGGCGTTCTGGTTGGTCCGCTAGATGGCGCTGCCATAGGTCAAACGGATATCAACTGCGTTTTTTAAAAATAGGAACCCCCATTTTTATTACATGTTCGTGTAGTACGTAAAGAAATATGAATGTTTTAATTGATGACTAACTGACAACCTCAGTTTCCGACAGGTGTTGTTGTTATATCTCGATGTGGAGAGCTTAAAATATGTGTCCCGACCGGGACTTGAACCCGGCATCTCCTGCTTACATGGCAGACGCTCTATCCATCGGAGCCACCGAGGACACAGGTGAATAGCGCGACTGCAGGAACTTATCCCATGCACGCTTCCCGTGAGACTCACATTCCCAACTGTCCACAATTCTACATACGTATTGGACCTTATAGACATTTGTCTTAGTTGGACCACTTTTTTCGCTTTGTGATAGATGGCGCTGTAATAGTCACAAACATATGGCTCACAATTTTAGATGAACAGTTGGTAACGGGTAAGTTTTTAAAATTAAAATACAAAACTTATGTACGTTCGAACTTTTTATTTCGGTTGTTCCAATGCGATACATGTATCTTTGTGAACTTATCATTTCTGAGAACACATGCTGTTATAGCGTGATTACATGTAAATACCCCATTAATGCAATGAATGCTTAAAATGATGTCCGTCAACTTCATTGGATTTGGCAATGCGTGTAACGACATTGCTCTCAACAGCGAGTAGTTCGCCTTCCATAATGTTCGCACAATGCCCTGACGCATGTTGTCAGGACCCGCAGAATTACAGACCAATGTCCACAACATAAATTTTCTGCAGAATCCTTGAACATATTGTCATTTCGAATGTAATAAATTTTCTTGAGACTGATGAGCTTACGTTCACAAATCAGCACGGTTTTAGAAAGCATCGCTCGTGCGAAACTCACCTTGCTCTTTTCTCCGATGATATACTGCGGACTATGGATGAAGGGGAACAGACGAATTACGTATTGTTGCGTTTTCGCAAAGCATTCGACACGGTGCCTCATTGCAGGTTGTTAACGAAGGTACGGCCATGTTCACAGATACGCAAATGTGTTGTAGACTTATTAAGTAACTGAACCCAGTATGTTGTCCTCGACGGCGAGTGTTCAGCCAGACAAGGGTATCATCAGGAGCGCCCCGAGGAAGTGTTTCAGGACGGCTGTTATTTTCTTTACACATAAATGGTCTTGCGGACAGGGTAAGCAGCAGTCTGTGGCTGTCTGCTGATGATGCTGTGATGCAAGGTATCGAAGTTGACTGACTGCAGGAGTTAGTATGATGAATGGCAGCTAGCTCTAAACATAGAAACATGTAAGTTAATGCTGATGAGTAGGAAAGACAAACCCATAACGTTCGAATATCGTGTCAGTAGTGTGCTACTTGACACGCAAACTTCGATTAAATGCAGTCATATGAAATGGAATGAGCTTGTAAGGACTGAAGTAGGGAACGCAATTGGTCGACTGCTGTTTGTTGGGGGAATTTTGGGAAAGTGTGGCTCATTTGTGAAGGAGACCTCAAATAGCACACTAGTGCGACGCATTGTTGAATACTGTCAGAGTGTCTGGGACCCGCTCCATGTCGTGTTAAAGAAAGACAAGGAAGCATTTCAGAGGCGGGGCCAACCCATAAAAATTTAAGTGCTCGTTTTTCCTGCGCGCCGTTAGAGAGTGGAACGGTAGAGAGACAGCTTGAAGGTGGTTCATTGAACCCTCTGCCAGGCACTTTCCTGTGAATAGCAGAGTAATCACATGTATGTAGATGCTAGATTTGTTCGGTCGACACACAAGTATTACGGAGACGGTTCGGGAACTCAAATGGAAATACTTAAAAGGAAGGCGAGTTCTTTTCGAGGAGCACTAGTGAAAAATTTAGAGAACCAACATTTGAGGCTAACTGCAGAACGATTCTACTACCAACAACGTACATTTCGCATAACGACCACGAATTGAAGATTAGAGAGGTTACGGCTCGTACGTAGGCGTATAGATAGTCTCGTTTCCCTCGCTCTATCTAGGAGTGCAACAGGGAAGGAAATTACTAGTTATGGTATGGGATACTCTCCGCGATGCATCATACGGTTGCTTACGGGGTATGAATGTAGATGTCAAGGGTATGTATGCAGATGTACTTTGTATTGTGTTCGTGAGGTCTAATTTTTGTTAATATTGGTATACCTCTGCCCTAAGCAAACATTCTAAATTGCAATTAGGATGCTGTTATTGATATCGACTTTGCTGGACGTCTGGATATAAATAAGCTAAAGGGACAGAATATTAGTCAGCCTGAAAACGACCACACGGATCGCTTTGGATAGCTGTTGATGGCGTATACTTGTGCTAGATGCTCTTCTAACCCTCCACCGTTCACGTGAGTCGTGACTGTCAAGTGAAGTCAGCGTAGTGAACGGATCGACGTGGAAACGTGACAAAATGGCAGAATCGAGCTACCGTTCTTGGACGTGCCCATGATCACACCGTGAGTGAAGTTGTCCGAATTACCAGTGTATGAACACGACCTGTCAAAGTGTCTAAGGAAATGGCATACCACTCAAACGGTGTAAGAACAGTGATCATGAAAAAATACGTACCTTCGTGGACCGGAAGCGTGCGTCCTGTCTGCTTGATGAGAAACGGTTTCAAACCAGAGATAAATTGCCATTTTTAGTGAATACAGGGTGGTCTGAACGAGTTTCAGAGCCAACATTGCGAAGGGAACTGCAAAAGCAATTGTTCACAGCGGTTCACACAGCTGCACGTCTTCAGCGGGCCAAACAACACAGAAACTGGACAGTAGGTAATGTAGGCATGTAATGTGATCCAATTAGTAACAGATTTGCCTCCTTTCAAACTATTCAAGGTGTCGAGAGCAGTGACGATACAATGAGGTGTTTAACCTGCAAAGTGTGGAGGATGGCCTCCTGACGATGCTGATTGTGCGATGTGCTTCTCGTACCGTGACTTACGTCCATTCATAAAGATTACCGTAAATATAAAGCAGTATGTTTATTGCAACTTTCGTAGTGACAATGTAATGTCCTTTCTGCTATCGTGTAGAAACTTCAGTCTTCCAGCATGAATACAGACGTGCTCACAGGACCGCATGCAAGCGTCCCTGATCAAACGAACATTCTGGTACCTATCACACCTTCACTAGCGCGATTGAAGATCCTATCTAGATGCTATAGACAATGTCTGGCACTGTTTGGAACTGTGAGTGAAACATATGAATCAGGACCCCTGCAATTATGGTACCTTTACAGGAAGTAATGATCATTGAGTGACTTCAGCTGGGTATGGCTCTTTTCCGTCGCCGGACTGAAGTCATTATCGAGGCTAACGGTGGTGTTATATGCTATTAGCGTGATGTCTCCGGAGTAAATTTTTCTCTGATAGGCTTAGGTTTCCGTTGTGAGTGTGGAGCGGGGACAATTTGAAGAGCTCGTAAAATATTCTCTTTGTGGTCTGATCACCACCAGAATTATGTTATGTGGCTCCCACGGAGTGCGTAAAGTCATAATATAGCCTATGAAAACTCACTTACGGGCTGTAAAGGCCTGTCGAGTGTCGCATAATTCGTTAGGCGGCCGCGACGCAGGGCGTCCGTGCGGCGACGGTGGCGCCGCGGCGCGGCGAGCAGCGTCCCGGCTGTCCGGGCTGGGCAGGGCTGGGCCCGCGGCATGCGCCGGCGGCGTCGCTCAGTAGCGTGCCGGGGCCCGCTACCGCCGTGTCGAGCAGGCTTCTGGGACACTCGCGCCGTCCGGCGTCGCGCCGCGCCGCGCCGCGCACCGCAGCCGACACAGTGCGTGGCGGCGGGGCGCCGCACCGGTGCGTACCTACCTACCTGTCTGCTGCCTGACACTTGTTGGCTGCCACCTGCACCGCCGACACGGCTCCTCCACTGCCTTTTTCTTGTGTTCGCATTGCTTTCTTTTGTTCCAGGTGATACTACTTTTGTTCTCACACGTTTATTTTCCTTTAACTTTACATGATTTTGCTTCTAGTAAATCAACATTTTCACTCCTATCAGAAACCGTGAGTGTGTGTTCCTGTTTGACATTTGTTCTTGCTTATCTCTGTGTGCGACACGTGTTACACATGACGAGCAAGTTATACTCGTTGCGTGCTTGGATAACGTTGCAGAACTGGCATGTGTCGCAGTTTTAGGTCAATGTTCTGTAACCCAGCTGTCCGCGTGCTCCGGACGGCTGACCTCGGGCGTAATAACTCGGACGCAATTACTTGGATGCTGTGGCTCATTTCTCATACGCATAAATTTGACGACATACGTTTCTGCCCTCTGATGAGCGAAACGCGCTTCGTTGAGCATCTACCGTTACAATGACATAATAATATTGCAGATGACGCAACCATAACATGCTCGCTCGTTGTGTTGTTCGAGTGAAGCGTCTCCAGCTAACATTCGATTACTATCGAACTACATGGAATTATGCCTGAGCACTTGTTACCCATATCAAAGAAACTATTGTGACATTTGTACTGCCTTACTGCAGTAACGTAGTACATCTCACGCTTATTAAATAATAATACAGTTTTCAAAATTGACATTTGTTTTGATAGTCCCAGTATATGAAAGAGTTAGACGTCTACAACATGATTTTAAATTGGGTGAGCGCTGATTAGTTCACGTGTGTGCTCTTCCGATAACTAGCGGATACTTCCTCTTCGTGACGCTTGATATAGACGCTTTATACATTTAGTGACATTCTAATATGTACATTATCTTCACACCTTTTCTTTTTCTCATCAAAAATCGCGTATTTCAGTTACTTAGGTATTAAATTAGCAATTTAATTAGTCGCTTGTAGAAAAAAATATGACAGATTACATCTGTCAGCACTGCGTCTTGCAGTTTAAATACCAGTCTCTTTTCTTTTGCGCGTACTCTTCATTAGATTTCTTTTGTAAGATTAGTTCATTTCATGTGAATGGATATGATGCATTTTTTACAACTGCGTGAGCTTCAGCGTAATTCTCACGCACATCGTGCATTTAGAGCTTAGTTCGTCGGCTGGTAAGGGGTGGTATCTAATTTGATATTCCTAGTTTGACATTGCAACCATTGCGTCTATTAAATGTAACAGTCACGTGTCATCAAACGGAGGCAGAGAACATCAGGGTCGCATCTTGAGTAATGTTTGACGTTTCAAACATCAAGCCCAAACGTGAAGTCATACGGTACATTGCCGGTGTCTCGGGTCTTACACGACTGCCTTAATTTCAGCCTCGTGACCTGCGACGTTTACAAAAGTTCTGGACAGTACTGAAGCACTTTGAAGATCTTATTTCCTCGAACAATCTTAACCTCACGTAAAGGATGAAACATTTCGTGAAATCGCAGTCGTTTGTTACACACAGTGTGTTTTATCGTGTTTCCAGTTGCCGTTTCGTACCAAAGAAAAGTAGATGAATGACTGTAGTCGCAACTAGAGGTTTAAAATACCACTTTAGCCGATATTTTTCTGCGAAAGACCAAAAGTCGAGGAGAGCTGTTGCTGTGAGAATCTACAGTTTTCCCGATATTAGTCTTCCAACAACTAATTTGTCGAACGCTTTGCGTGAGGACTGACATAATCGTGGACAGTGCACAAATGAGAGTAGTCCCTGAATTCCGTATATTTGTATGTCAGCATTTTAATCGCAGTGACATGAGCCCCGACTCCCTTTCGACGTGTGACATCTTTTGAGACAGAGAGTAATATTCAGCAAGAGTTATTAAAGCAAACAAACCACGGTTCACGTGTTCTACAGAAGTTGTCATTAGTTTTCCAAACCGACTACAATACGGTAGTTACACTAACTTGCCTCAGTCTTTTTCACATAAGAGGCGTCTAGCAGAGGAAGGCATCTGGCGAATATATGGCGATGGTGGTCAGCATACGTCGTTTGAGTGCCCTTTGACCGCTGGGGCCCGCACGACCGATCAGCACGTGAGTGATGCGGCTATATTTAATTCACGTGGTAGCCGGGCGCTGGCGCAGGGGTGTTGTGATGCGCGCAGCGGCTGCGACGTGCTCTCTCTCGCTAATGAAGTGTGTGCTCTGGCCAGCGTCTAGCCCCTGTCACGCATCGTGGCCGCTCGTTCTACTCTGCAACGGCCATCAAACTGGACTCCCCAAAGACGTCGCTTTAGTGCACTTAGAACTGTAACTTCATTTAACACACGTTACACAGTATCGCTGCAGGATTAGCTTGAGCTACAGAGCGAGCAAGATGACACAGTGGTGACACGCTAGACTAGCGTTTTCTGGAGGACGGCAGTTCAATTCCCTGTTTGGTCAACGAGGTTTAGGTTCCCAATGGTTTCGTTAAATTGCGCAGTATTAATGGTGGTGTGATTCCTATGAAAAAGAGACTGCAAACTTCATTCCCTATTAAGAGATTCTGATCCATCTTTAAGGCCGGGAAACCGTCTGGGAAACCGCAAATTTCTGCTAGAGTTTTAAAGTTAATCTTTTTATTGGGACGTTAAAACAGTACGGATGTTTTACAGAACGAACATCCCGGCAGATTGAGAGGACTACAGGTCTGGCGTTCAACTAAAACTCAGTTGCGAAGTAGTTTCTGAGTAATGGCCAAGCCATTTCTAGATGTCATACCTCTCAAGCGTCTGACACTTGTGCTGAAGTTGATTAGGCAACATCGAATCGTCTCTTTTAGTTACGAAGTCTAACTTTATAAGCTTATTTTATGTTGATCCCAAATATTTTTACTCTTTATATAATAAAACTATCGGGAGTATCATATTACAGAAACTGGGGCGATAATGATCGTCCTTCTAGCTGCCTTTCCAAATATATTGTACATAAAAATGATAGCTGAATGCTTTGAATTGTCATTTGATGTAGCAGTCCATTGACTCATTTACCGGCTCGCCAAGGTCTACAATAGTTACCGTTTTATTCGTAATTATGTGTTTCTACTACATACGTAGCTCCAAACTCGCAAGAGTTATTTCTCTTTAGCGTAATTAATATTACCCATAGTGCCCATAAATCTTTACCCTGATAACAAAATAATGAACTCCTTATTGGATACAGTAAATGAAAAATGCGTTACACCACATATGCCTCTACTCATTAAGGTCTGAATCTTTTTAATATGGATAACACACTTCAACATTTAAATCAATTTAACATGTGCATCCCCGGTAACACGCTAAGTATCAAATGGGTATTCAATCTTTTGCCACACATTCTGCAACATGTCTAGTGTGGTTGTACCAATAGGATATCCGATGCGTTGTTGCAATGTCGCAACGGAGTCAAGATCTATTGTTTTGTACATAGTATTTTTCAGTAATGTCAGGTCATCTCGGGGGTCATGGAATTGGGCCATCTCTGCCGATCCGCCTTTGGAGAAGCTTCTAGAGCCTAATGAGGGGAAGCGCCTTCTTGCTCTAAGATTTGAATGTCTTGTATATCCTGTAGCAGGCAAACGGTAAATTCACCAACGTGTGAAGGTAGACATATCCACTTAGATTCCTTTCAAGGGAGAAAAATGGGCCAGTCACTCTATATCACATTAACCCACACCACAGGTAAATCTTTGGACTGTCATGAATGTGTTCTCGTACCACACAAGGATTTGCTGATCCCCTGATCTGGACATAATGGCTGTTAAGTGAGCCACAAACATGAAATGTAGCCCCATCGGAAAGACACATCGTTTCAAGAAATCGTTGTCCTCATCCAAACGGTTCAGCATGCCCATAGCAAATTGTTTACGTTTTGGGTTGTAGTGCCTGAACAATTTGGGTCATGTATGCATAAAATTTAAGACGTTTGCGAAACAATGTATGCATTGTATTCTTTGGCACTTGAAACTCCCCCGAAGACTTCAGAGGCGACCTCGTGAATGCGGTTCGAACTACGAGAGTAGATTCATCCGAAACAGATGATCTGCCACTGCTGCATGCCCGTTTCTGAAACGACCCCGTTGCTAAAAATGTTTCCATCCATTTTCTGGTTAACTTGACATCGGGCGCTTTCTTTCTATATGGGACACAAACTTTCGTTGCACAGTAATCGGGAAATTTGTTTCAACTAGCCACACAACACATTGAGTTTTCAACTGGGAGGTGGAGGGGGGGGGGCGGCTTTTTTACGACATAGCTCCCACAGCGCTTGTTGTGGTGAAAGTGTTCAATGGAACACTACTGTACAGGAACATAACACTGTTGGTTCCCTAATAGACCTGTAACCAAAAACAAACGTTACCATTATATGTATAATTAATTTTTAATCTTGAAAGCAGATTAAACATTTATCGCACACTGTATTTCATTATTATTGTCGTCTCAAAAATCTTTGTATTCACCAATAATTTCATGGATGAGCAGCTTATGAATAAGCAAAAGCAAAAAAATAGGGCGTTAAGCCACAGTAACATTGATTTTTTAAAACTTTGTTGGCGTATTAGATATTAATTCGGCTTTATTCCATATAATTTTGACTACTGCCTCAACTATCATCTTCAGCTACTGTGAGTCATGGTCCACGCGGATCCCACCGTCGAAGGTTCGAGTACTTAGTGTAAGTTAGTTTAAGGACCGACGACCTCAGCAGTTTGGTCCTATAGGACCTTAACACAAATTTTCAATTTTTTTCAGTTACTGTGACTGATAGTGTTGCACGTGTCTTATGTTTGGATTGCAATTAATTTTTGGAGGTGCCACATCCGGCATGCCTTGTCAGGTTGGTGTTCAAATAATTGCTGCAAAAAGTTTGGGAAACCCTAAATTTGTGCTAGAATTTTGAAGTCCATATTTTTATCGGACGCATAGTCGTTATGTATATGGCACTAAATGGAATTTTTCTCTTAAGTAATTACACAGTAATGCGACTTCCTGCATAATTACATTAGCATAACTCCGAAAGCTAGCCGTAGTGGCCGAGCGGTTCTAGGCGCTACAGTGCGGAACCGCGCGATCGCTGCGGTCGCAGGTTCGAATCCTGCCCCGGTCATGGATGTGTGTGATGTCCTTATGTTAGTTAGGTTTAAGTAGTTCTAAGTTTAGGGGACTGATGACCTCAGATGTTAAGTCCCATAGTGCTTAGAGCCATTTTTTTAAACTCCGAAATAGTTTGGATTACATTATTCAAATTGGCCATTTTAAATACATCTGCGTCTACATGTACATAGATACTCTGCAAATCACATTTAAGTGCCTGACAGGGGCTTCATCTAACCACCTTCACAATTTTCTATTATTCCAATCTTGTATAGCGCGCGGAAAGAACGAACACCTATATCTTTCCGTACGAGCTCTGATTTCCCTACTTTCATGTTGTTCAGTGTCAACAAAATATTTTCGCATTTCTGTGACACTCTCTCCCTTATTTCGCGATAATGCAAAACGTGGTGCTCTTCTTTGAACTTTTTCGATGTGCACCGTCAGTCCTATCTGTTAAGGATCCCACACCGCGCAACAGTATTCTAAAAGAGGACGGACAATCGTAGTGTAGGCAGTCTCCTTAGTAGGTCTGTTACATTTTCTAAGTGTCCTGCCAATAAAACGCAGTCTTTGGTTAGCCTTCACCACAACTGTTTCTATGTGTTCCTTCCAATTTAAGTTGTTCGTAATTGTAATACCTACGTATTTAGATGAATTTACGGCTTTTATGTTATCGTCTAGCCGAAGTTTAACTGATTCCTTTTAGCACTCATGTGGATGACCTCACACTTTTCGTTATTTAAGGTCAGCTGCCACTTCTCGCACCATTCAGATATCTGTTGTAAATCGTTTTGCAATTTGTTTTGATCTTCTGATGACTTTATCACTCGATAAACGACAGCGTCATCTGCAAACAACCTAAGACGGCTGCTAAGATTTTCTCCCAAATCGTTTATATAGATAAGGAACAGCAAAGGGCCTTTAACACTACCTTGGGGAACGCCTGAAATCATTTCTGTTTTACTCGATGACTTTCCCTCAATTGCTAAGAACTGTGATCTGTCTGAAAGGAAATCACGAATCGAATTACATAACTGAGACGATATTCCATAAGCACTCAATTTCAGTAAAAGCCGCTTGTGTGGTACAGTGTCAAAAGCGCTCTTGAAATCTAGGAATAAGGAATTAATTTGAAATTCCTTGTCAAAAGCACTCAGCCCTTCGTGTGAGTAAAGAGCTAGTTGTGTTTCACAGGAACGATGTTTTCTGAACCCTTGCTTACTATGTGTCAATAGACAGTTTTCTTCGAGGTAATTCATAACTTTTGAACACAATATATGTTACAAAATCCTGCTGCATATCGACGTTGGCGATATGGGCCTGTAATTTATTGCATTACTCCTACTACCTTTCCTGAATATTAGTGTGACATGTGCAACTTTCCAGTCTTTGGGTACGGATCTTTCGCTGAGCGAACGGTTGTATATGATTGTTAAGTATCGAGCTAATGCATCAGCATACTCTGAGAGGAACCTAATTGGTATACAGTCTGGACCAGAAGACTTGCGTTTATTAACTGATTTAAGTTGTTGGGCTTCTCCGAGGAAATTTACGTCTACGTTACTCATGTTGGCAGCTGTCCTCGATCCCAATTCTGGAATATTTACTTCGTCTTCTTTTGTGAAAGCATTTCGGAAGGCTGTGTTTAGTAACTCTGCTTTGGCAGCATTGTCTTCGATAGTATCTCCAGTGCTATCGCGCAGAGAAGGCATTGATTGTTTCTTGTCGCTAACATACTTCAAATACGACCGGAATCTCTATGGATTTTCTGCCAGGTTTCGAGACAACGTTTTATTCCGGTTGCCAACAATGATCTGAGCCCATACTACCTCACAGGAAGTGTCTACTACAATTTCGCGGCAAGTTAAACTACTTCTAACAGCAACAAACACGCCACCGCCAACCGTGTTCGGCCTATCCTTTCGGAACACCGTTAGCTTCTTCGCAAAAATTTCGGTTGAGCTTATATCTGGCTTTAGCCAGCTTTCAGTGCCTATAACGATTTTAGCATCAGTGCTTCTATTAGCACTTGGAGCTCTGGTACTTTCTCAACACAGCTGCGACAATTCACAACTTTTATAACAGTTGTTTATGTATCTACGTTCTTCTTGTGTTCGGCCTGCACGCCTTGTGACTTAAACTTCTTGTGTTTTCCCGAGACCGTCTAACCTAAAAAACCGCCCAGTCCACGCAACACAACCCCTGATACTCGTGTAGCCGCCTCCTGCGTATAGTGGACACCTGATCTAATCATCCGAACCCGAAACCCAACCACGCTTTGGCGCAAGTCGAGGAATCTGCAGCCTACATGGTCAGAGAACCATCTGAGCCTTTGATTCAAACCCTCCACTCGACTCTGTACCAGAGGTCCGCAGTCGCTCATGTAGACTACACTGCATATGGCCAACTCTTCTTTCATCTTGCAAGCAATACTGGCAGCATTTACCACTTCTGTTAGCCACTCGAAACCAGAGAGAATCTCTTCTGATCCAAAGTGACACACATCATTGGTACCGACGTGAGCAACCACCTGCAGTTGGCTGCACCCTGTGCTCTTCATGGCATCCGGGAGGACCCTTTCCATAAATGGTATGCACACGGAGTGCACATTGGTTTTCTCTCCCTTCTTGTCGGCCAAGTCCCTAAGGGGCCCCGTAACGCACCTAACGTTGGAGCTCCCAACTACCAATAATCCCACCCTCTGTCATTTCCCGGATCTTGCAGGCTGATGGTTTCCTCTGAAACGGGACAGGCGACAGCATCTGGCTCAGCAACAGTGTCAGCAACAGACAGCACCTGGAACCTGTTTGTCAGACAAACTGGGGAGGCCTTACGTTCGGCCGCTGGGAAAGTCTTTCGCCGCTTGCTTCGCCCTGGAGCGACCTCCCACTCAACCACTCATGAGGGGTCAACCTCAGTGCGAGCTGTAACTGGGTTGGTGTCCGGTGAGGACTCAGACGTGGACGTCCGTTGGATCCCCACGGCCAGCCCACAACAGTGGTGCCCATCCACTGCAGCCTCAAGCTGTGAATCCGAAGCCATCACAGCCTCAAGCTGAGAGCGAAGTGTCACCAACTCGCCTCGCATTCGCACACAACAATCGCAGTCCCTGTCCATACTAAAGACCGTGGAAAACTAAACTATGCAGATAAACGGATTATCGGCACGCGCTTCGCAACTCTACTGTAGACCCTGACGAAAACGAAGGAACTGTGTCTATTAATAAGCAAATATTCAAAAACGTAACTACCGAAGCACTCAGGTGAAACTAAATAATTTGCCCCTGATTAGGAACTTGTGATACGTCACAAAATCGGTTTATTTTCCGGCGCAATACTGTGGCTATTAGATATTAAATTTACATGGAGAAAGTCAAGAAACTGAATTATTAAAGCACACTGATGATGTAATAAAATTCGCACCTGGTTAGGAACTCGTAAAAGTCACAAAATCGGTTACTTCCCTGTTGCTGCTTCTGTCTCGGTCGGCTACTACTGTCTGATTAAGATTTCGTATGTTATTTCTGCCAACACATGTCTCATGAAAAGACAACGAGGATACAATTAGAGAGATTTGAGCTGATACAGCAGCTTACCATCAGTAGTTCCCACCACCTATAACTGGCGAGGAACAGGAAAAGGGAGAAGTCACAGTAGTACACAAAGTACTCTCACCCACATATCGTATTGTGGTTTGCATAATATAAACGCCTTTTGAAACTTTTATGTAGCGTCTCGTGCAGTTGAACGTAAAGGGATTACGCGCCACGCACCCCTCCCGACTCCCCCCTTCCCACCTTTCACCGGCATCCAGCAGTAAGACGATCCACCGAACGAAAGGGAAAACTTTTGTGAAGACGAAGGTGCTCGGCGCCCACGAGTGCAGCAGCAGACAATAAAACCCACCGAGTCCTTTGGAAGTGCCGTAAGATACTTTTCTGTCAGGTGTCGTTCGCAAGAAAGGAAGGTCAGAAAACCCGTGGTTCCGCATAGCGGTAGACTTAGTCCGTCCAAACGATCTTAGCAATGGAAACATATTGCCTCGCGACCTACCATTGATTTCCGTTACCATCCAAATGCTCGAGGGAATGACCATTGTAAAATAATGTTTTCCGATCCACGAATCGTCTTGATGTCTTGTAAGCTTGCCAACATATGGATGCAGCTCTAACAGCAGCATAATATGGCTTCACGGAAGGTACGTACAATGATCAGCCAAAAGATTACGACCACCTGCCTAGTAACCGATATGCATACCTTTGGCACGGATAACAGAGGCGATGCATCGTGCCGTGGAAGCCGTGAGGCCTTGGTAGATCGCTGGATGGAGATTGCGGCACGTCTGCACTCACAAGTTACCTAATTCAGATCTGGCGAGCCGTGGGGCCAGTACATCATTTGGAACTTGTCACTGTGTTTTTGAACCACTCCACCACACTCCTGGCCTTGTGACATGGCGCATTATCTTGCTGAAAAATGCCACTGCCGTCAGAAAACATGATCGTCGTGAAGGGGTGTACGTGTTCTGCAGCCAGTGGACGATAATCCTTCTTCGTCAAGGTGCCTTGCACGATCACCACTAGACCCTCGTGAATGTTCCACAGAGCATAATGGAGTCGACGCCAGCTTGTTTCTGTCCCGCAGTACAGGTGTCAAGGAGTTGTTTCCCTGGAAGGCGGCGGCTTCGCGCCCTCCCATCGTGATGTAGAAGGTATCGAGATTCATCAGAGCATCCAACCCTCTGCCACTGCGCCAACGTCCAATGCCGATGGTCACGTGCCCATTTCAGTAATAGCTGCCGCTGTCGTGGTGTTAACATCGCCACATGCGTTGGTCGTCGGCTGCGGAGGCCCATCATTAGGAGTGATCTGTGTAATGTGTGTTCAGACACACTTGCACTCTGCCCGGCATTAAAGTCTGATGTTAGTTCTGCCACAGTTCGCCGCCTGTCCTGTTTTACAAGTCTGCCCAGTCTATGACGTCCGACGTCTGTAATGAGGTGTGGCCATGCTACCCCACGACGTATGGACGTGCTGTCACATTGGTTTCACCACGTGCTGAAGAGAGACACTGCTACATTCAATGAACACCCAACAAGTTTCCTGCCGAGCCTCCGGGCCAATATAGTCTGCCCTCGGTCAAACTCGTAGATGGCTCGCCTTCGCCATTCTACACACGGACATGCACCGTGCATGTTTCTGACTAGCAGTCATTCCTCGCCGGATGACGCTGCTGTCTCCTGGAAGGGTTCATATCGATAGTAGGTTGGTGGTCGTAATGTTCTGGCTGATGGGCAGCGTATATGTTGTTCTGAAGTAAATAATCTTTAACTTAATGAATGGTAGCTGATCGTAGACGAATCGCCTTTGAGTTTAATAATTGTGTAGTAAATGCTATGTTATCTGTTATAACTATAATGAATACCTGCTAGGCTTTGCTAAATTCCAAATTCCAAATTTTCAATAGTGTACCTTTTTACGCCTGAAAATTGTTTGAGCTCTTAGCTGTGTTTAAAGCAGATGTGATATAAGGTTTTTCCGTTTGGAAACAACAACGGTAAAATAAACATCTTACGGATTACCATCATTTCAGTGAGTTTCAGATAATAGTATGTACTAAACATTCACAGTGCTATTCAGATTGAATGTTTGCTAAGTCTTTTGCTCGTCTTCAGTCATATATATCTGTTGAAGTATACGCCCACACACTGCACACTTCCAGTGTCCTCGACGT
The DNA here is from genome assembly GCF_023897955.1 of Schistocerca gregaria. Lineage (NCBI taxonomy): Eukaryota > Metazoa > Arthropoda > Insecta > Orthoptera > Acrididae > Schistocerca > Schistocerca gregaria. The sequence goes on from NC_064920.1 coordinate 696,342,424, forward strand.
AGACGGAACGTCAAAACCTAATACTCCTCTCTTGGCAAAGTCCATCAGTGATAACGACTCGCACCACAAAACTATTCATTATATACATTAACAGTCTGTCAGTTATAACTTACCGAGACTGACAGAGCGCTATGTCATTCATAAGATAATGCTTAAGGTAGGCCTCTAAGAGAAAAGAGACATGTCAATTTGAAAGTACACTAAAGTGACAAAAATCATGCTGTAGCGATATGCATATATAGGGCTATAGATGGCGGTAATGTTGCCTACACAAGGTATAAAAGAGCATTGCGTTGACGAAGCTGTCATTTGTACTCAGATGATTCAAGTAAAAAGGTTTCAGACGTGATTATGGTCGCACGACGGGAATTAACAGACTTTGAACGCGAAATGGTAGTTGGAACTAGACGCATGGGATATTTCATTTTGGGAATCGTTAGAAAATTCAATATTCCGAGATCCACCGTGTCAAGAGAGTGCCGAGAATAGCAAATTTAATGCATTATCTCGCACCATGGGCAAAGCCAACGGCCTTCACTTAACGACCGAGAGCAGCGGTGTTTGTGTAGAGTTGTGAGTGCTAACAGACAAGTAACACTGCGTAAAATAACCGCAGAAATCAGTGTGGGACGTACAAAGAAAGAATCCGTTAGCACAGTGCAGCGAAATTGGGCGTTAATAGGCAATGGTACCAGACGACTGATGCGAGTGTCGTTGCTAGCAGCACTACATCGCCTGCAGTGTTTCTCCTCGGCTCGTGACCATGTCGGCTGGACCCTAGACGGCTGGAAAACCGTGGTCTGGTCAGATGAGTCGCGATTTCAGTTGGTAGGGTTAGTGTGGCGCAGACCCCAAGAAGCCATGGACGTGGCTCCATAGTGGTGTGGGCTGTGTTTAACTGGAATAGACTGAGTTCTCTGATCCAACTGAACCGATGATTGAATGAAATACGTTCGGCTTCATTGGGAGTAATTGCAGCCATTCAACGGTAGAACTTTTATGTAGATCATGCGTCATGTCACCGGGCCACAATTGTTCGCGATTGGTTTGAGGACATTTTGGACAATTCGAGCGAATGGTTTGGCCAGCCAGATAGCCCGACAAGTGTCCCATCGAACATTTTTGGACAAAATTGAGAGGTGAGGTCGTGCACAAGATCCTGCACCGGCAACACTTTCGTAATTATGGACGGGTATAGAGGGAGCTTGGTTCAATAATTCTGCAGGGGACTTCCAACGACCTGTTGAGTCCATGCCACGTAAAGTTGCTACATTCCGTCGGACAGGAGAAAGTCCCACACCATATTAGGAAGTACCACCTGACTTTTGTTACCTCGGTGTAGAACATATTGCTTGCAGTCGTTCGTGACGTTCATATATCTCATTTTCCAAAGATCATAACCGAAGTAGCTGTTCATGTCTTATTTCACACTGAAGACTTTCGATGTGGAGGGATCAGTAGATTGGGTAGCAACTATGTTGGAGGACAGCAGTATCTTGATTTAAAACTGGAAGCACCCTTCGGCGCGCTTCTCACGAGGAAAGCATCTAATCGTGATGGTACATTGGGAGCCGCCCGTCAAGCATCGACCCGATGTGCCGCCACGCGTTGTTTTAGGAGCGGCTGAATCGCCGCAACCGCCTGGCTATCGCGCCTGCCGCCAGTACGACGCAGCCATAAAGTTCGTTCTGGCTCGGTGCCGTATATTTTCAGTTTTCCGCTTCGCTTATTGGCAGCTGCAGATGACTGGATTCTGTTTAATATCGTACTTTAGAAACGCGTCGTGCGTTTGCTTTGTTAAGTAGCAATTTTATTGCACTTTTCCCAGGTGGACTCTTTAAAGTTTCTGTAGTTTTCCGCTATCAGTGACTGTATCATGTTTTGCACATGCAAAGCGCAATATCTTTCATATCTATTCATGAAACAGTTCATTCATATTCTTGATTAAACTGCCCCTGCCTTCGCGTAAACGTATCCAAAGATTTATGCTTTTAAATGTTAGTGAACGTGTACAAAATAGAGATATGTGCGTGGAGTCTAAATCAAATATTAGTAGTCATAATGTAATATCGTAAACGGCAACCTCTCGTTGTGACACACAGCTGTTTCCGTTTCCCAAATTGATGTTTAGGCTGTATTGTAGATTCATGTTAGAACGCGAAGTGTGGTGTAGGGTGCTGTTCTATGAACACCTTAGGACTGTCTGCAAACGTATAAAAAATGAAGAAATGCCTTCAGGACAGACGAAAGGGAATGCAATATAATTCTTCGACGAGTAAAAGGTCACGGTATAGTATGAGGAAATAACTTGCTTGAGTAAATTTTGTAATTATATCGGACGAAAGTGGATATTGTGAATACTGCGACAACATCCAGTACCTACCTTTTCCTTCATAGAAAATTATGGGAAGTTAATTTTAATGTAATTCCATACATTTGTGGCTTATTTCACTGATTAATAGTTCGCAATGATAAACGTTACGAGCGATTTTATTCATGAATTTGTTGTTGTGGTCTTGAGTCCAGAGACTGGTTTGATGCAGCTCTCCATGCTACCCTATCCTGTGCAAGCTTCTTCATCTCCGAGTAAATACTGCAGTTAAATTTATTAGAGCTTCAGCAATCTTATCCTTTATCTCCAAACCGGGAGTCCATGTTTGCATAGACGCACACGTTAGAAGTATTATTTCAGTTATCTGTCCATACCGGTCATTTACTCATTCAGTTTAATGTTCACTTGGTAATAGATTTACGAAAGTGTCCGGCGAACTGACAGCATTAGCAGAAGTACTGTTTTGCCTGATTCTGCGATGAGTGCCTTTGCCCTAATGTGGTGTTTCCGCAGGGTACACAGGTTGCAGAAGCGGTTATTAATGTTCTCTGGACGCCACGAATTTCAGATAGCTCACAAGTCGGCTATGGTTAACGTTTTTCATTCTTACATTTTGATGACCTGTATTATTATAATAACTACATGCTTCACATAAACGATTCTATTTGTCGCTCTTTAGTCCTGCGATAAAAAGTACGATAGCGTTTAATTCCGTAATTCCTATCCTTATTACAATACCCTCTTCAAGAGTATTTTTATCATACTGTATAAACGGTATGTGTACATTTCTCCCTTCCCCGATCTTTGTCGTGGACGGCTTGGCGTACTTCATTCTGAGAGCTTCACATTACATGCTAGTATTCCAAACCATTTAGAGTTTCACGAGGTAAACAGCGACCTAGTTGTTTTCGCTTTATGCACAATCATAGTCGAAGTTGCTTTCTCGCTCTAGTTAGGTGCTACTCTTTCAAGAACTTGATAGGTCGAGTCTCAGTGGTGGAAGAAATTATAAACGCCAGTAACTACCAAACGAGGATAGGGTAGGTTGTGCCGTACAAACGTTTACAACTGTATGCGTGTTAATATCCACCATTACATACAAAATCTCTATCAGCGTCTCATGTAGTAAGTGTGTGTGATAGTGATCTGCTGTTGGATGGTATTTCACTCTCCTGCCCCCCTTTGCACTATGCCAGAGGAATTGGATATTTGTCAGCTCCAGGCGTCTCTTTCTCTGTTCTCTCTTTCATCCTAAACAACGGTACAAACACAATGTTATAATTTCGTCAAAAACAATTAGCTTGTTTATTTTGTTAATTGTGACTGGGACACACATATCCTCTCATGAGAAAGGTATCCTTGTTTCAAACTACTTCTTATGCGACGATGCCAATAAGTCGCACATACTTCGGGTAACAAGTTAATGGCCGTTGTTGTGTTTTGACTAATGTTGACAGTGAAACAACGCACTAATAATACTAAATTGCTGATTTTATAATACATGCAATACGACTTTTCATCTTCAATGTGACATGGTGATTAAGTGGGTGTCACACTGCTAACTTAAAGTCCTGGGTTTAATAGCCAGCATGTCTAAGCGCCCCTCCAGTAGGACTATGCCTAACAAAGCATGTCTGACTTGTTCGAAACAACTTTCACGCTGAGGACAACTGTACTTATACGTGGTACTATTATCGAATTTCGGAGTTGCTTTTCACTGAACTAGTTACACAGAAGTGATGCATGTCGCCTCTTCGTCCATGTGTTCCTATTACTGTATGAACAACAATTATATGAGTAACGCTAGTTTCACTAACAGTGATACGTGATATGCTGACTAGAATATATGTAACAATAAAGCCACGTGTCAAAATTCGTTCATTAAATGATTCTGTCAGAAATTATCAGAACAATGAAAATTGCTGATGATTAACTTTTTTCACTTTTGTGCAGCAGAAAGCAGCCTCATTTTGCCAACAAGACAGAAGTCTCCCACGGCTCAGTTAATTCCACAGATTGTGGCCTGATTCGATGTAGAGAGAGACTGTACTGGTACATTCAGTCTTATGAGTGAAATAAGTACTGAATCTTTACTTGATAAACTAACGCATTTTTACTTACCAGAAACTATGGGGAATGCATGTGATTTATACGTAAGATTTACTAGTAAAGAAAAAATTAAATAACTATTCCCACACATAGTAAAACGGTGATAATTTTCATCCAAATATTTCTTTCTGACTGTATATGGCATTTACTATACTTTTCTGATTGCTCAGACAAAAATGTGTCTCGGAAGTGGAAAAATATGTGAACAGTCAACCTGATTCCAAGATTGATTCCACTGAGACGTTGGAGAAGCTTTTGGCAGCTGTTAGGTGGTCGCTTCTTAAGATCATAAAAAAATGTTCAAATGTGTGTGAATTCCTAAGGCACCAAACTGCTGAGGTCATCGGTCCCTAGACTTAGACACTACTTAAACTAACTTTAACTAACTTATGCTAAGAACAACACACACACACACCCATGCTCGAGGGAGGACTCGAACCTCCGGCGGGAGGGGCTGCTTAGTCGGTGACAGGGCGCCTCAAGCCGCGTGGCCACTCCCCGCGGCCCTTAAGATCATAATACCGTACTTGGTGACTAGAAGTTCTCATTTATCTCTTCATTTAGTTTTGTTAAAATATGATCATATAACAAACATCGCAACTAACTACTTAAAATATATTTGAGTGATGTGATCCACTAACTCTGAGAACAAATAACATTTAATTAGAATTATCCATGAAATATGTTATAACCGAAGTATAGCAGTTTTTAACTTAACTTGCGTTCCTCATTTGAAGCTTCACGATGTGTCTGTTGTTGGCCCCGCAAATTCAGGCATATTCGATTTCCTACTTGCAGTTTGGTTTCCAGGCAATGTGAACATTGTTTTTTTAAACATGCTGGCATCTTTGTCTTTCACAGGGCACTTTCAATTATTACAGTCTTTACATCTTTTCAGTTCTTTCCAGCACACTAGAACCTCCAAACGCAACTCGACAGGCACTACGTTTTCGCGCCAGCCGCGAGAGAGTGAAAAAGTACAAATATAATATTAATAGTATTCTTAAACTACTGACTTTTCTTCAGTTCAACTGAGAGTTTAAACTAACAATATTAAGAAAAATGGCCGAGCGGTTCTAGGCGCTACAGTCTGGAACTGCGCGACCGCTACGGTCGCAGGTTCGAATCCTGCCTCGGGCATGATATATGTGCGCTCTGTCCTTAGGTTAGTTAGGTTTAAGTAGTTCTACGTTCTAGGGGACTGATGACCTCAGATGTTAAGTCCCATAGTGCTCAGAGCCATTAGCTAAAATAAGCTAAGGTGTCAGGAGATTCGGTTGAGGCTCAGGGATTTTGTTCCAAACTATTACCTTCCCGTCACATTGCTATTGCCTGCAAAAGAAGGCTGCGTTGTCGTCTCTGCACCAGGCAGTTCTTAAATATTATGTGGCGTCCACACGCAGAAGAGGTTTCCGGTACGAAGTGGGGCGGATGAGATGGCCCTCGCTACGGGAAGTTGCAGAAAACGACGTGAACGGCGTCGTGAATGCGGGCATCCGATCAACTCTGTGCTGATACGATGAACCTATCGGTGTCACGCGTGAAGGTCAACACTTGGTCCGACGTACTTGTACTTAACGTCTTCGCCTTTCGTAAAATGTTTCCGATATTAATGCAAACAGTATCTAAGTTAACGATTGTATCCTCATTCATCCGTTCATAGACAGATTGCAGCATAACCGATACCATCTTTTGCTACCAATTTTCCATTTCACTTTAGTTTGATATTATGTGTTCATCGAGAAACTGCTGGAAAACTGTGAATTGTATTGAATTTCTTTTTCTGTATTTTGAGTGAAGCGAAGCTCAACATCAGTACGGCAACCGCCTGTTGGATTTTCGAAACCACCTAAAAATAGATGAACAGTGCCTCCGGTATCCGATATACGTAGTACCTTCTTGACTCAGAAAGGAAGAGCCACTTCCTAATTCTATTTGTACTGCGCTGGAGGGGATAGGAGCACTACGTATAAGAAACTTCATTACTATCAATTTTCTCGAGTTTTGACTTGGATTCTTTTATCGTGATTTTCTTGAATAACTTGAAAGAAAAAGTGGCCTTGTGCATATTCCTGACTTTTGATAGACGAGTAGAAAGTGAATTATTTCTCGTTAACTGGTAAGTCCTTATCCAAAAATATACGAAATCTGATTCCGATATATTGTCATTGAAATGTTCTTCCAGGAAATTCGATTTCATCTGTGGAAGTATACCAACCAATGTCGACATGACGACAGTGAAACCAGTTGCCATTTTCCATAAACCAATGGTTCTTCTTCAAAGCTGCCTAAAGTGCAATGCTTTTTGATGATGCAAGGATGAACTAACGTTTAGCCACGTCCAAATGCCGAGGAATGTTGATGGACGGCATCGTTCTGTTGCAGGATAATGGCCGCTCACAAGCTGCCAAAACTGTTACTGGTACGCTGCATACGTTTCGCTGGGAATCTCTCACATGCAGTCCTGATCTCTCCCCATGCTATTTCCATATGTTTGTAGCCCTGAAGAAAGATGTTCGTGGCCGTCAGTTTGCTTCTGACGAAGATTGCAGGCTTGGAAACAATTATGGTTCCGTAGGCAATCGCAAACATGATTCCATTCTTGTCTCACAGTGGGATAAATATATTAACAGTAACGACGATTACTTTTGAAATAATTTTCATTTGACTGCCACTTAAACGATAAAGTGGTACTACAATTGGAATATGTTCTTTTTCATAATCTTTCCCGAATAGTATAGGTTTCCATTTTATAGACTTTAAAAAACATTAGAGACCTTTCTACCGTTACACTAATACAGCGAATTAATTAGTATATAATTGTGACTATTGTTGTGTTTGGTTTAAGTGGTTTCCCAAATAAAACATTTTCACGGCATTATAAGGACGTCCAACTGTCCACCGTAATAGATGAAAAGTTTTTTTTAAATTTAGATCAATTTTAGCTTATTTTCTGTTTCACGGTTATTATTGGACAATTTTGTAAAATCAAAGCGGAAACCGTACTATAATTTTCCGTAGTTGAACAATTTCTGAAGACTGAATTCGGCATCATTCTGTGTCTTATCATCCACGTCATGCATTGAGTAGTTGACTTGTATCCATTTACTAACATCACGCAAGACCAAATCATTTTAGGATTTTTCGTCAGATCGATCAACAGAATTTTACTTTCGATTTATTTAATGCTTGTCATATTTCTCTTCATACTTTCATTATGTGTTCGTCAGCTTTTGTTCGTCAGCGATACTTTAACTTCGCTTTAATCTATGATATTCACTTTTTTTTCATGGTAACTTTGTAACACGAATATGAAACGAAGACAAGTCTTTCCCATCCCTCATAACCTTGCTCGGCCAATACATTTGAAAGATATATTGTACAAAGCTTTTAAAATGTATCCATTTGTGCTTCACATCATCATCCACAAAAATGAATACTAGAAGCTGACTTCTCAATTATTGCGAGGGTGAACCTTGTTTCTTATCAATATTGATAAGCAAAAGTGTTTCTCTGCTTTTCTTAACATTAATCGCTATTCATTTAGGCGTTGAAGCTGCAACAGCCTTATACGACTTACTACATCATCTATATTTACTCACTCAAAAGTATCTAGTGTGTTGGTTACTAAGAGCTCTAAAACGAACTAACTGCTCGAAGAACCTGACACAAGTCGTTGTCCCTGGCACCATTTTCAGTCGTGAACTCGCCCGTTGTGCTCTTGGTAAAGTGAAGTCTCCCCGTACTGCAGTAATTGATAGGGAAATTTTCCACAGTATTCTTCAGCCATTTTCTGGAGCGTTCTGTCATTACAGTTTCTGAATCATGTTACCTAAGGAAGAATCTTTGTTCAGTCTCACATAGGGCCCAAAAGTGGATCCGAAACGAAACGTTAAGAAATCATAAGATGTCTTCCTACCTCGTCAAAAGTTGATCAGGTATTTTGTGAAATAATTCCCCCCCCCCCGTATATCTTGACGGTACTTCATTACCCTGTCAAAACATAGTAACAGATCTTGGTTTACTGTTGATTATCAAAACTGGGTAGATCCAACTACCACAACGTGGAAAAATGTCTCTCTTGCCTACTTCTAATTAAAAAAATTTGAAGTCAATCCAGTTGTTAGCCCTATCGAATCTTATTACTCTAATGTAGTCCAACATGGAACAAACAGAAGAAACATACGACGACATGAGCTAGTTCTTAATATTTGTTTAAGAAATGTATGTTCAACGTTGTCATGTTAGTCGTTCAGATGTTCAGTTAGGGTGTATGCGACCGGGTCATTCCTGGAATACACAACTTCGTCTCCACATTCGATTCCTGATATACTGAGACCATGTACTTCCGTTGGAATGGAATTATTCCAGTGTCTAACCAGTCTATAATACCGTATACTCATTACTAGTACTATTCTTATAATAATAATATTTATTATTATTATTATTATTATTATTATTATTATTATTATTACGTAGAGCTCAAGTACAGTACACATTGTGGTCTTACCTGTTCAAGGATGTCGGATTAGATGTAAGAGATATAGCCATGTGAAATAAATACAGAAAATGGCCGAATCCTTCCCCGTCCGCATGTGCAGCAGTAGCACACGTATAAAATTTCACTAACGTGGAATAATCAAAAGATAATACATAATATAAGTAACATTTTTGTATCATAAACGTGGTTTTTGAGATCAGTTTTTATCGTGGCTGTCATACATTGAACCTTATAAAATGGAGCACATTATTGTGACCTGAAAAATGTAGCAATGACGCACAATTTAGGACATTCAGTTATCAAATTCTCACTACCACTTCATTTTTACATCGGAAATCATGAGTGTAAGTCTACAATGTGAAGAATTGCTAAACAAAGATACCGTTTTTCCACTTAGATGAATGAAAGCGTCATTTATAACAACGTACAGCTTACAACTTGAAGAAAAGAGACAAACACAATTTTCGTATTTCGTGTGACGGTTGCCTACATTTTTTGACTCAAATTTCATTCAAAACTCCGCTGCTGAAACGATTGTGTTTCGCCTCATAGAAAAGGTAAAAAATTGTTTTTCGAGTGTCTTAGAGCCGTGTGTCTAATCTGTAACGGCCAGTGAACTATGTACTTGTATGTGTGGGATTTCAAAATTCTAGACCGTACTTTGGAATATTTTCCACTGTTTGGTATGAGAAGATTTTTCTGACGATCTCAGCCCTGTACACCCAGAAAATAGCATGGTCCCTACAAGAAACTTTTATTCATCTGACGTACCTTCATATTAATCTAAGTTCAATAAATTGCCTCATTTTTAATCTTCAATACTTATCAAGTTCTTGAATTTCTATTAGGTGTGACTTTTCGCATGAGTCTCCCTGCTGTAATAGTTGATTCAGGACGAAAGCGGGCTTTCCAATTATGAAGTATATACTTATTGTGTTTTCTGATCTCATAGACATAGTTCAGTATGTTAATATCGCAGAAATTCATGTAACATAAGGCATCCCTTCGCGAACCGTTTACCGGTTAACAAATGGCGTACAGGAATATCGCAAGGTGGGGCAGAAGTCGCCAAGTGGGCACATATATGCTGACTACAAGTTTGAAGGGCCATCGTCAATATTTTAATGTATGGGTGACATTGTTGCCTTTCTCCAGTGACTATATCTGTTCGTTCCATCGCCGTAAAGTACCAATTCCATATTGCGAAAAGTTTCGTGGACCATTATCATACAACGCGAAAGATGTGAGACACATTATGAACGCTGCCAATTTTCAGGTCAGCTAAAGTTACGCCTTACAATTATAGTCTCATTACGATAGTACCCGTATTCATATTCTTAAAATCAAAGGGGAAGGAGTGCAAACACAAATGAGAAAATTCCGTATCTATTTCCATTTCAAGCAAAATATAAAGGTGAATTACTGGCCCGTTAACAATAGTTAGATGCTGGTTCTTCGGATACGTCTCCATTATTGGATATTTGATTTCTTTTAATAATAACCAAAGAACTGTGTTTCACAGACGATGTCGTCTAGCAAATATAGAATTCCCTTAATTCATTACTTTTCTACGTTAGGCACAAATAATGTGATGGTGGGAGATACCATTATGGAGCTTATTTGTACCTATGCGACGGCGGACTTTTCTTTAGTTTATTGCTATGTTCAGTTTAAGTGATAACTTTCCCTCTATCACCACAAACGACCACCACTCTTTAAACTCCACACACACACACACACACACACACACACACACACACACACACACACACAAAGAGAGAGAGAGAGAGAGAGAGAGAGAGAGAGAGAGAGAGAGAAGGGATACGCACCGATATAGCATCCGACTTTAATGGCTTTTTCCGGTAGGTAATAACGAATCGGACTTCATTAGGGATGAAAACACGGCTGTAGCGGTACTTCACCATTAATAAATCGATTTATTAATTGGCACTGCCTTGGATTGTTCCATTTGCAAGCGGTTCGAGGCTCCACTATAAATTAATGCCTTGTTTCGGTCCGCATCGCCAAATTATCCCTTATATTTATGTGCACACAAGGTCATCAATGCAGGGTAAATTCGACTGCGTATTGTTCTTAGATATTGTCTTCAGAAAATTTTATGAAAGGCATGCCTAATTTGGAATTTAAAAAATGAGCGCACAATTTATGTTTTTAGAATGCGAATGGGAGCAATGAAAAAATTCTGATGATTTTAAGTTGGTAAAACCCTGTTTACACATAACACAGTTTACGATTTTTATTATGAGATACGACACTGTGTTTCGTATAAGGAATCAAAGATTACGTCTCTGTGTGAATATAATAATGACGGCAATGCGTGTAATGATGCCCCCGGTAAAAAAAAAAAAAAAAAGCGGACGAAACAATCCGTAATTGAATTTTTGGTGGTATACATTTATTATGGTCTGTACGTAGTTTATATTGAAGCCTCTTTATGATTCGTTATATAAAACAGAAATAAAAACAGTTACACAATTTGACAGGTGGGGCCGTTCTATGGAACAGTCATAAGTGGAATGAGAATGAAATTAAATTGTGTGTGTGTTAGACGTTATTGACACTAGAAGTAAGCGTCATTCATGACATTCAGATTCACTGTATCCATCTAGGGAGTTACGTCGTGAGCAAAGTTCACCACCTGTGAATAATCAACACGGCCCCCTTCTACCGTTAGCGTGCTGTATCGCATCCCTTTTCACTTTCATCTGAAAGACAGAAGCGACTGGGAGTTTTGTTCACAATACACTATTATCCGAAAGCGATATTGTATTTGCCATCGACTTTTTAAAACTGAACACCACACATAACAATTTAAGATGCAACAACTTACTGCAACCGCAACTTTAATGCCTAAGGTATATCAGCGCTTGTCACTTTTTAACTTCAGCACTTCTCGTATCTGTTGAGTTTCTCAACTTACACGTGCATCATTTTTTGAACTATTATTTTAGTTTCCTTGCGGTTCTGTTAATTGGTTTTCACCTCATTAATCACTAGTTCTGTGTGTCGAAAAGAATACAGGTCAGAGACTGACGATGAGAAAACAGGGTGAGATACTCCACAAGTCGTAGAAAGGCAATTCGTCAGAATGTTCCTCTCGGCATAATTTTTTTTCTTTAATTTACATCGGATGGCCGTTTAAGAACGCGTAAATAGTCTGACTGTCCCTTTCAGCGCCACATCTCTTCAGATCAGTGCCAATATATTACAAGCGGATGTTTGAAGTCTACTCTGTTCGTTCATACGTACTCTGGGCATTTGAAGCTTCAGTTCAAGATCAAATGATTATCTTCGTCTTTAGTGGACAAGACACAGTTCCTTTTCCGGCATGCAGTTCTTACGTTTTGAAACGTTCACAGGCATAACTCTTCTAGTGCTGTTTGAAAACCTTACCTGAGCACACTTCAGGGATGGAGTGTGATTTCAACTGCACGTAAGCTCCTTCCGACTTCTTTTTCAGATTTTATAGTGATGGTATAGAACCAACGAAGGACACTTTTAGATGTCTGAATAAATTGCCTTTCCCTTTGCTGGTTGTACACTAGAATAGCAATGGCTTTAGTAAAGTGAGGCGTGATCGTATGCTTAAAAACTGGAAGTCCATGGTTGCGATGTGTTGTATGAGTCCTAGCCAGTCATATAGTCGACGTAAAGATATTTTACTTTCATGATGGTTAAGTTCATTTATAGCTGGTGATGTCATCAATCCCTATATCAGTCTTTCGTCTACTCATGACTAACGTTTAACTATACTCAGGATCAATAGCGGCCAATCTGCATCATAGTCACTGCCTATGGATTGCCTAAGTTTGTAACAGATTTTAGAGGAATACTACCTCTCAGTAAATGATAACATAGTCTGCGAACGGGCAGAAGATATTGTTGACGCTAGAGCAATGCTCACACTTTATAGATATAGGTTACAGTGTATGTTTTTTCGTCAGTACACAGAATGTAGGCGTACATTTCGCATACATAGCTGGAGGATGTTACAGACGATTTAGTCTTTTTGAGTGTATGAACAGCGTGTGTTGTAAACTTTATTGTGGACAGCGATAGGGTGTATCAGTCTGAATGGAGCTTCATTTGGCTGTAGGCTAGACATTCAGTAATTTGTAGAAATTGATGACGCTTCAGTATCTGTGTCTACACTGAAAATAAGCTTTTAGGATCGGAAAATAAAAACAATATTAATAATGTTACACAGTATCAGTGGAATTTCTTGCACTTAAGAAACATACATATCAACGAAAGACGTGACTTACTGGATAGAAATCTGCAGGACTCCTCATCAGCTGTTCCCTAATTCAGGCCTACTAAATCCTCTTAGAGCTCTTCTGACGATCGGTAACAGGATTCCTTCGATGAATCTATTAATTACTGCTCTCCTCTGTATATCATTTTTTAGTGATTGTGTAATCTGTTCTTGTGAAAAGTCACAGAAACCGACAACTATTAAATATCTGAAACTCAATTTAGTGGATATTTTGTAGGAAACATAGCAACTACTCAGTGAGACTGTGTGTACACGTAGCCTCCCCAGATATTCACTCGGAATGAAAATGTTCTCCATATTAACGAATACCAAACGCCGCGGGCTTTCAATTTTGGAATGTAGCAGCGCTGCTGTCGCCGTCAGTTGACTACGGCATGCCAGTTCCCTGACCTGTGAGGAAGCACTCCGAGGCTCCCAGGCGCTCGCTGCCGGTTGTTTTCTTCTTTTGTCGCTGCTGTCTCCTGCGATTGCCTCCGTGTCGTCTTCCTGACTGAAATCTAATTTGCAGTTTAACTCCGATTGCATGGTCCACATGCTGTGCGCGCTGCTGCTTTGTAGGAAGAATTGCAGCAGAAGAAACTGAGCGAGTTTCGCTCGAATTTTAGCCTCCTCCACTTGCAGTCCATTTTTGCACATGGGATCCTGCGTTTCCATGCCTCACTCAACGCAAATGTTCTTAATGTTGAACTGGCACTCAAGTTATGGTCGAGGATATTTGAGAAATGCTTTTGCAATAAAATTCGTCTTAGTTTACTCTTATCCATTCTGTTGCAATGTTTCATTCAGCACATCTCTAGGAAAACCTTAAGAATTCGCGGACACTACGGCCCATTCAGAGCGATTTCGTCGTTGATATTCTACAGATTATTGGTCACCATATTTGGCGCTAACTACGAAGTTTCAATTAATAGCTATTCATTTCGAATGACGACAGTGTACAAAATATAGCCATCATCAACCATCGGTCAGATCAGGCACTGCGCCATCATCAGGTAACATCTTCACTTTCAGTTTCATTCCTGATTTCTTTCGCGTCAGAATACGTCAGACGTCGTCCTCGCAGTACTTACACTGTAAATACGAAGATGAAAATCATATTGATCACACCAATCAGTTAGTGGGCACGAAGAGTATTGTGGAAGAATCGAAGTCCTGTGCTGAACAACGAACCAGCGGTGGTGGTTTCCACAACCTGTCACTTGTTTACATATGACGTTTTAGATGCATAAATACAGTTCCGATGATTAGAAAGAATTATTAATCAATTTAATGCTCTCATGAGGGTATTTTTGATCCGTCGTTGCAACTACAAAATGCGTGATTTTTTTCACCAGACGCGTTTCGCTTTATTAAGGTAAAGCATCATCACTGGTTTGTAAGTTTGTTCACATTTTGATTTGCTTTTCAGATCGAAAAACAGTTCATTAAGAATAGGTTGGTTTGTACTTTTGGTGATTTTTCGTCTGAAGCACTATGCATTTCTCGCTACACAGATATGGTGCGTACCGGAGAAATAAAATACCCGGGGTGGACCACAGCTGGTACCAAGGGCACGACGGTTCCACAAGTCACTGACGGTACCCCAACAGCGTCTGTTCTATATGTTAGTGGTGGCTGATTAATATCCTCTGTGGCTAACAGCCATAGTTGTAACACGAAGGTTGCTTCACTCGAGGTTGATATTCTCTGAGAGTCAAACATGAAAATGTCTTGTTGAGAAAAATTTCCACCGCTCAACACTGTAGGGAAGGAGAAGTTTGCATCAGATTCGGTGGGTAGCCAACCCGAAGAGTCAAATGAATCGGAGCATTTGAAACCACACAACTCTCATCAAGCTCACAATGCCAAAATAAACCATAAACACGTGAACTATATTGCTACACATAACAGTCTTTACTGAAAACTGGAAAGCGCAAAAATTTCACAAATGAATTGGACAGACAAAACATCATAATAGCAGAACTCCAAGAAACGCGAAATACAACAAAAGATCCGTTTGCATCTCAATGTTACAGAATTTACAACGGGAAACCAGGAAAATATTTCTGAAAAAGTGTCCACAATTCGGAACAGAATTCACAGCAAATTTGAAAGTGATAGATTCAGTAACTGATTTTGAAGCTATTTCTCCACGAATTGCAACTTTAATTCTAAAAATCTCAAACAAGATGTGCGCTACCATAAACTCCCATGTCCCTACCAATGAGAAAAAGTTTCTAACAAGAACTGTGGTAGAAGAAGAAAATTTTTGGATCTTTTGGATCAGACGATAAATCAAGTCAATAAAAACAACACAAAGATCTTAATAGGAGATTTTAATGCCCAACTGGGAAAGGAAGAGAAGTACAGAGATATAAACGGAAAAAGGGCTTCACATAAACACACTAATAGAAATGGACAAAGACTCCTTGATATTTGCAGAACACACGGGCTCATGTCTAAATCTACACACTTTGTAAGGAAACCAAGCAAATTTGTGATATATCGTGATTGGACAAAAGGTGGGTGACAATTGGACCATGTGTGCAAGGACAGTTTCATAAAGAAATTCGAAATGTTGAAGGTACTGAGAGGAGCAGACACAGATTCAGATCATTGTTTGGTCAAAATCAAAATCACCCATTAAGGAAAAAAAGACAGAAACAATTGGCGATAAAAGAAAATATGACGCATATAAATTAATCAAAAACGACAAATATCAGAAAACACTCAAAATATAATAATAACGCATAATCTTGAGGAACTAATACCAGTTTTAAAACAGCGTGCTGAAGAATCGGCCCCAATAAGTGAACGTAAAACACATGCATATTGGACTCCAGAATGTGACGAAGTTCATAATGAAAGACATTAAGCTGGGACAAAATTTCAAAGTCAAACAGTTACGTAATTACAACCCTCTCTCACTATTGCAGAGAAATAAAGATGGAACAGAAGCCCATAACAACAAGGAAAAAGCAGAAATCTTGGCAGAAGCATTCAACAAGCTGTTGAACTGTGAGGAACCTTAAAGTCTTTTAACAATAGACACAAGCACCTCTGTAAAAACCAAACCAGAAAATATAAACCCATCTACAGTACAAGAAACAGAAGTTGCACTTAAAGCAACGAGAGACTACAAAACATGTGGGTAAAATCAAGTGTTTGCGGAAATGTGGAAGTATACTGCTCATGTAACTCATACATCTTCACATATTATTTTACAAAAGATTTGGGAAGAGAAAAATTCCCAGAAGAATGGACCACAGCTATAATTAACCCACATTGTAAGAAAGGAGACAAAAATGATCCAAACAACTATAGAGGAATCTCGTTCGTGGACTGTACCTACAAGATTTGCTTCGAAGATGTTACACAAGATCAAAGAACAGCTGCATAAGGAACTAGAGGAATACCAAGGAAGCTTCAGACCTTGGATAAGCTGAGTCAAACAAATAATTACTCTGAAATTAATCACAATTACATTTATAGATTTTAAGAAAGTATATGATTCTGTCCATAGACCCTTACTGTTAAAAATTTTGAGACATTTCGGACTCCAACCATAATTAATTAAACTGATAGAACTTACCTTACTCAATGCATATTCGAAAATTAAGTTCAGAGAGGAACTTTCTGAAGCATTCTAGGTAAAAACTGGTTTAAGGCAGGGAGACGGCCTGTCACCACTTCTTTTTAATTGTGCCCTTTAATACATAATGAGGGAATGTTACAAGTTTAAAGAAAAGTCCTAAGAAAATTAACATTGGAACACAAAAAGACGACATGAAGCTGAACTGTTTAGGATTTGCAGACGAACTCGCTCTTCTCGCTAACAACATTCAAGAAACCAAACAACAAATACATTCATTACGGGAAATAGCCCAGAGCATGGCCTTAAAAGTAATGCTAACAAAAACCCCCTTGCAAACAAAATTAGAATTGAAGGACAAGACATAAAAATTGTTGAGAAGTGTAAATACTTGAGAGAACTAGTGACACGCAACCTGAATGAGAAACCATGGTGCCATAGAAGAATAAACAAATTGATTAAAACTTATCATGTTACCAAGAACACCTATCACAAAAATGCCTCTCAGTAACCACAAGACTAAAACACTCACACAGCCACAAATAAAATATGGTGTCGAAACCATATTTAAAACAACCAACACTGTAGCAATAGACAGATTACTCAAAATAGAAGGAAGGATAGTCACAACGTGTATAAGTAAAAAATACAAAAAAAGGCGGAGTTTGAAGACTACTTTCAAATGAAACAGCTAATAAAGAAATAGAACCAGTGACAAGTACATGGAAAACGAAACGCATCTCTTTTATAGGGCACTTGATGAGGACAACAGAAAACAGAATTAGCAGAAGAATAATTGAGAAGTCATGGAATAGTAAGAGTGGCATTAGATGGATCGCGGAGGTCAAGGATGACATGATGAAATTATAGATTACGATGGAGGATTTGAAAGGCATGACAGACGCGCTCAAGATACTTCAGGACATACATATCATACTACGAATAAAAATTAACAAAAAGAATAGGTCTGGTAATTTCCATGAGGAGAGAAGGGCACGATCTGAAAGAATGGAAAAGTATTGAGTCAGCAAAAAAAGGAAAAACCTAGTTCATAATATTGACTGAAGTGGTCCAATGTAGGTCATAAAATAAATAAATAAATAAATAGGTAATGGTTTGAGAAGGAACGGAAATTAGTCACTAATAAAAATATTGTTTGCGTCTCTGAAGGAAATCTTAATTCATAAATTACAAAGTTGCTGATCCTGATACCAACATAATGTTGGAATTACATAAATACTTACTTCTTTGGTTGGATGCTCATCAAGACACCAAAATGTGAGGTCCTATACTTGGCGTAGTTGTACGTCACCATGTCCGTTCTCCTGTACGGCAATGTGATGAAACCAAAATTTCTGGAAATGAAGTAACTCCGTGTCCAACGATGTCGTGGTATTGCCTTTTGCAAAGCATACGAAATTTAAAACATTCTTGCAGTAACGGAAAGACACATCCGTGGGTATATTGACTTTTCTAGTAAGTTACATACAACATATTACCATTTTCTTTCCATCTAATTTCGCAACGTTTATAAAATTTTGATAGTCTTCTCTCATTGCCTGAAAGTTACAAATGGGCAAAGACCGTTTATATCTGTACCAGCGATTATGTTTATTTAATTTTTTGATAGCGAGAGTTTCAGTGACAAAACTTTGGAAATTTGAAAATAAGTATATTTACCTCCCAGAAAAATGTTATAAGCACATTATAATTAACAAAAATGCTTTACGAGCAATAGTCCTATTGGAGGTAGTACGTTTTTGCCTTCTTCCAACCAATTGACTCACGCAGCCAGTTACAGAGGGAGCTCCAAACCACGCTTTTACAGTTACATCTGCAGAATTGACAGCAGATACAGACCTACGTACTTACAATTAGCAGTTAAGTGAAACATTCGAACAAAGAGAGAGAGAGAGAGAGAGAGAGAGAGAGAGAGAGAGAGAGAGAGAGAGAGAGAGAGAGAGAGAGAGAGGGGGGGGGGGGGAGGGGGGAAGATTCTGTAAGCATTCTAGAATACTACTACGACTCTTCGCGTTTCCTGTGCTCCAAGACCTTTCGTTCAATTTCTATGTTGATGACATAGTAGTGGACTTTTTGATTGCAGGTCACCGTTCCCTCATGACCAGTTACATTAGTACGAACATGTATCCACAGTTGTACAAAAAATGATAGCTTGGATGCCTGTGAAGTCTGAAGGCCCCAAGGTCGCTACGGAACACAAATTTACGTAGACCACGTGTAATGTGGTTCGTTAGCGAGTATCTATTTCAAATGGAAAATATGAGTTTACATGCGGAGAGCAGTCATTATTTGTAAATGTCTTACACGAAATCTCGCCACGGAGGCTCACCAAAAGATGATTTCTTTTTTAAAGACAGTAGACTCGAATGAAGTGACCAGGAATTAGAATAAGTTGGAATCCTGGGAGATTAACCACTTCAGTTAAGTGTGGCAACACTATTTGATACCGCTCCATTACCTTAATTTAGTGTTACACGAAGATGCTGAAGTGCATTTGTGTCTTTGAAAGCCTCGTCCTCTCTCATTCAAATCTATGTATCAGTGGGAGTATTGGACAGTGGCGAGGCTCGTGTTATATGATGCCTTGGAGTCGTATATTATACCAGTATCCGGCTCCGTGGTACCCTTTGTGGGGACTCAGACCCGCGCCCGCAGCGGGAGATTACGTTACGGAGGACTGTGCTGACTGCAGCGAGGCAGTTAATCAGCGATATAGTCAGCGCAGCCGCGCGGCTAATAATGCTGGTATTGGCCTCTGCCGACCGCATTCACCAGTGATCGAAATTTGTGCGACAGTGCTTTGCACTGTGGACCAGGCTACGTACCAGCGCATTAGGTCCACTGTCACCCCAAACCTCCAATTATTGCCAGCTGCGTCATATTGGCATCTTTTTGTTCTCGTGCATCACAGAACCCATCTATGTATATAACTTTATTTTTTTCCTTAATAATGTAAGCCATTTCGTGTTTTGTGTGATATTTTTCCGCACTATCAAAGTGAAACTGACAGAAAAATTTCCATCGTGAATGCAATGGCAACCAGACCCACGATATGAGATCAGAGTATTACAGACGGGCAATATACCCGCTATTTACCCTGTATATCGCCACTCTGACTATTGAAGAAGTGAAGTCACACGAGGTCTGCCTGTTTGCTTTTTATTGTCACATACAACATAAATACATCCTCTCTCTTAGTATATGGAAACCTCATATATTTAAATATTCTTAGATTTCGTCTAGTGTTATCTCATTTTTACTTAATACTTTACGCTGACCTGGATAAATACAGTACGTATCTGAAAAAGATGTATTGTAACAATCTGAACTGCAGATTGTCACATATGACAGCTAGTTTCGATTAGTTAATATCTGATTGATCACTAATTACGAATACTGAAAATTTTTGTAATCATGAGTCGTAAAATAAGACGAACAGCTGAAGAAATTGGTAATAGCCTGCAGTGGTATCCGAAATACGCAATCGTTGACTGGAGGTAACGGTTGAGTACTGGAAATGTCGACTCCTCATTTTCAGCATTGTCCACTTTGTGAACAGTCAGCATGGATGTAAACTGAGGCATAGAAACAAGAATGCTGCTGACAATGTTCGATAAAATGCTACATCCTCCTATCATGTAACATGTGGAGATCCACGGCGTACCCAAAATCTACAACATTTTCAGAGTTCCTCGTTTAAGAATTCCACTCTTTTATTGCTCCTGTGTCGAATGATCACTGGCGTTTATTGAACGTTTCATTGATTTAACAAGCCTCTGATATTTTGTAAGTTTCTTATTGATGTGATACTAGTGTAAGTGATTACTTATATTTAACGCACAGTAAAAGCTTGTAGAAAATTAATTTATGGTTTCCCGATATGTCATCGGAATTTATCGATATTCGTAGACAGTATAACTATTGAAATTACTTTCAAATAATCTATTTTCGATATATCGAGCTATTGTTGCTGTCCTATAGGCGTTAACTTTGTGTATGCCATTTAAATGTGTATTGTACATAAGCGGAGAATTGCGAGATGTAAACGTCTATGTTTCAGTTCAACGAAAAACCGGCCAGAGTTGGCAAATTTCACTTTTTTATTCATTGTTGAGGAGTTTCGGATCGGGATCTAGCTATTACAGCATGCTGGAATGTAAGTTCGAATATATTTCTACAATGATTTGGATGCAAATCTTGTGTGTGAAACGTGGCTGAATGAATGAATACATCAGGCTAACTAAGAAAGCTGATGTTTGACTCACTGTCACAGGAATTTTTCTTTATCGTTCCATTAGACTTTAGAGGAGGATCTTGTGTTGTACTCAGAACAGTGATGTTCGTTGTTACTATTGTGTGCTACCTCATGCCCAGTTGTTACGGCTACGTACTAATGACCGAGAAGCAACTTTATAATCTCAGTTGAAAACATGTAGGTCGCACATAAACATCAATGCAAATAATGATAAGTAGTTCGAGTATGGTGAACATATTTTACGGTTGTAATATTTCATGACAAACGCAATATTGATACTGTGCGCTTTCATTCTTTTTGCTTTGGTCAATAACATTATAGTTTACATTTCACTTGTAATCCATTGTCGACAAATGTGAAGCTGCAAAACTTCAGCAAATTTCTCCTAGCGTTAAAGTGCTGTGAGAAATGAAAGTGTTTTATTGCGTACGCGGTGCTAAAGACTTCTGGAGCAGATGCGATGCTGTTCACGGATGATTTAAGAATTTGTAGAATCGCGTTGGCCCGAGAGGTCGTAACTCCTGCGCCTCTTGGTTGGGCAACACGAAGAAAAGAAAAGAAAAAGAACAAGGTGGAGAAGGATGAGACGAAGTTGGGAGGGGGGGAATATCGGCGAGGCGTTGGTTGAACCACCTCTCTCCTCTCCCCCCCCCCCCCCCACCCCCCACCCCAAATGTCAGAAGACCCTGTACGTCTGCGTCTCGCGTTACGTTACGTTGCGCGCAGTGTGCCTTAGTGTCATTGCATGAAATTTTGTTACTGCACGAAGTGGTGCATGCATTTACCATGACTATTTTCTACTACACAACCGTTGTTATGCAGAGATTACACAAATGTATAGCGAAACACTCAAATGGACAAAATGGTTAGAGTTGTTTCATCATGAATTTTTATTTGAAGCACACTAGCTTGTTTAATACCAGTTTTCCATTCATCAGTAGTTGTTTTTTACTTTATTTTCGATTTTAAAAGCCCTTCATGGCTTTATCTTCATCCGCGTAGGCACTTTTATCGATAAGTCCCCAGCATCCAGCGTCATGGAAACAACGAGATTTCGTCGTAACGTCATTGTTGTGCTTTTCGCACTAGTAGCTGTCCAAGAAAGCCCTCACTCGTACTAGCTGTCCAAGAAAGCCCTGAATAGTCACTATAAGGCCTGAAAATACCCGAGGTCGCCTTACAATTGTAACTTCAGTCCAGCGTCCGAGGATGTAAAGTCTTAACGAAGACCACGGACACTTAATGAGCAGCAGCAGGAAATTCAGCGACGACTTCTTTTTTCCTGATTTGTAGTTGTCTTTTTTCCCCGTTACTGCTGTCAGTGTGAGATTTTTTTTATTCACTGCGACGTGTAAAGCGTGGCAAGCCGTGCGATAACGGCGGGCTTCTTCATTATCTCCCTGTTATGGAGGATGTCCGCCTCGTCCCAGTGCAGTCGGTCACTGTTGCTTGCAAGCCAAGTGTCCCAGTAAGTCCGGATACAAAGTTGTACTGTACTTTCTTTCTTCGATTTATTGTTTTAAAATTAGTCAGAGAAAAATAAGAGAGAAACAGACGCCAACTTGTCATTGTAAAATTAATCATGTTTTGCGAGAATTAATTGTATGCTTTATGTGTTACTTGCATCGAGACCTACACAGAGAAAATTAAAATGGTTGAACAGTGACAGTCGTATGCTGACTGCATTCGCTTCTCAACGGAGCGGACCTTTTGTATCGAGCCTGAAAATGAAAACCCGTCGCGATGCGTGCAGTGCTGTGCACAATACGTGCAGTGCTGGTCACTCGACTTACCGGTCGATTAGACCGACGCCAGAGCAGACAGATCTGTAGTAATTTAATTTGTGCTGAATTAGATTATTTTTCAAAGCAAACTATAAAATTCGATGTGTTTTAAGGCGCGCAATATTTGTAAAAGCATCTATTTTAGTAAAAAAAGAAATTACTATAGTGTTGAAAGTGGGCAACAGCTACGAGGCACATCTTTAGTGTTTTGAATGTCCCGATAGTGGCTGAATACTGAATGACGTCAGTGTGATGTACGCCACTTCAGTAAGTAACCTCTCGTGTTGACAAACATAGCAGCCATAAAGTACATTGCGGACATGGTTCAAGCTTGAAATGACCTTTCGAGGTTCATTCACAGACTGGTGTATAAAAGCCACAAGTTCAAGATTGGAAAATTTTGGAAATTTGTGGTAAGGACTACGGGACCAAACTTCTGAGGTCACCGGTCCCTAGGCTTACGCACTACTTAAACTAACTTAAACTAACTTACGCTAAGGACAACACACACAGCCCTGCCCGAGGGAGGACTCGAACCTCCGACGAGGGGGGGTGGGGAGGAGTTGGGTGAACCGTGACAAGACGCCCAAAGACCGCACGGCTACCCCGCGCGGCCTCACTATTGGAGACGCAGCACGTTGTGCTGACACTATACTGAGCACGTAGCTTTAAGTTTATTCTCATAACAAGCAGTTGTTTGTAGCAATTGTTTGAATTACGAAATCCATTTGACTCCGTACCTCACCAGTGCTTATTAACTATCACGTGTCTGGCGTATCAATCGAAATATTTGATAGGAAGTACATTAGCAGGGCTGATTCTTTTGTCTTCTTCATTGTCAGCCGATTCCCTCTCCCCTTCCCAATGTACTGTTGCCAGATTTCTCACAAAGGCAATTTCAGATAGCAAAACGAAAGCCTAATTTTTAAATATCACGTTCAAGAAACCGTTCACAAAGGAGAATCGTACGAAAATACCGTCATTTGACCATTGGACAGACTCCCGTTTGGACGACATAGAAATAAGTAAACCTGGCGTAAAGAAACAACTAAAGGATTTGAAAGCAAATAAATCCGGATGGAATCCCAGCTTAGTTTTATAAAGAGTACACTACGGCACTGGCCTATTAGCTAGCTTGCATTTATCGTTTATCTCTCGACCAGCACAAAGTCCCAAGCGACTGGAGAAAACGCAGGTGACTCCAGTGTATACGAAACGTAAAAGAACGTACCCACAAAATACAGACTGATATCGCAAACTTTTGATTGCTGCAGAATCTGTGAACACATTCTCTGTTCGAATATCATAAACTTTCTTTAGGCTAAGCAGCTTATGTCCACGAATCAGCATGGTTTTAGACAGCATCGCGCGTGCAAAACTCAGTTTGCTCTTTCCTCACATCATGTAATGAGAACTATGGATGAAAGACAGCAGGCAAATTACACATTTCTGGATTTCCGGAAAGTATTTGACACGGTGCCGCACTGCAGGCGGTTAACGAAGGTACGAACATAAGGAATAAGTTCACAGGTGCATGAGAGGCTCAAAGACTTCTTAAATAATGGAACCCAGTATGTTGTCCGTGAAAGTGAGTGTTCATCAGAGTATCGTCAGGAGTGCCCGACGGAAGTGTGATAGGAACGCCGTTGTTCTCTGTATACATGATGATTTGGCGGGCGGGGTGGGCAGCGGTCTGAGGTTGTTTGCTGATGATGCCGTGGTGTACGGTAAAGTGTCAAAATTGAGTGACTGTAGGAAGATACAAGACGACCTAGACGGAATCTTCGGTTTGTGTGATGAATGGAAGCTAGCCCTGAATGCTGGTGCGACCTATTCTTGAGTTCTGCTCGAGTGTTTGGGATCCATAGCAGGTAATATTGAAGGAAGACATCGAAGCAATTCAGAGGCGGGCTGCTAGATTTGTTGCTAGTAGTTTCGAACAGAATGTGTTACGGAGATGCTTCCGGAACTCAAATGGGAATCCCTGGAGGGAAGGCGACGTTCTTTTCGAGAAACACTACTGAGAAAATTTTGAGAACCGGCATTTTAAGTTGAAGGCTGACTATCAAATGATTTTGCCGCCGCCAACATACATTACGCGCAAGGACCACGAAGATAAGATACGAGAAATTAGGGCCCATACAGAGGCGTACAGACAGTCATTTTTCCCTCGCTCTATTTCGGAGTGGAATCTGAGGGGAAACGACGAGTAGTGGTACAGGGTACCCTCCGCCAGGCATCGTATGGTGGCTTGCGGAGTGTCTGTGTACATGTAGATCAGTTTCCCTGTATGGGAAACTTGAATGTTGGCTATTTTTTTTTAATTTTCATCGTTTTTTGAGTTTCCAGCCGAGTTGTGCGAGAGAGTCGTCGTCGTCGTCGTCGTCGTCGTCGTCGTCGTCGTCGTCCCCACCCCCCAAACTGCAACGTCACTATGGAAATAGGGCTGTGGTCTTAGGTGGAAAGTGGTGGGAACATTAAAAAAAATCCGAGATGGTATATTGTCATGCTGGTGGAAGTAGGTCACTTGGCCTTAGTATAGAATTCTAGATGGCGCATTGTCATGATGGAATTTATTATGGCTGACGTGGAATACTGATATCCTCTGCATTGTTATCAGATTTTCTGCCTGAGGGAAAGGATGTTTGATCGCCCCTGCAGGTCCAGGCCTACGGTTCTGGAACAGAGGGCAAGGCCACTTTCTATGCTACCCACTTTCGCTGACAATAAGTATATAATTCAAGATGGCTGAGCCGGAATACTGTTGCAGCTCTATTTCGTCAGACTTCAAGACAGCTAACCTGGAATGCAAGTGCAGCCTGCACTGCTGCCAGATTTCTTCGACTTCCTCCTGACACAAATGATGTGAACTTTTCCTACAGGCACTAGCCTCTGGTTCTGGAAACATGCTTTCCCCCAGCTACTATTCACTCAAATAAGTTGTTTTGAGTATAGAATTCCAGATGATCATCACGTTTTCCAAGCCTCATGCTCATGCGTTGCAAATAGTTCTATACGCTACAGAGCAGCCTTTTTTATTGGTGAAATCCATGTCTTACTTAATACTAGATGGACGTAGTTAAGCGTCATAGGTTTTTGATTGAAGAAGACAGACAGATCGGAGGCAAATACCCGTCGAGACACATGTTTCTTTCGGTAGAAAACCACTGTGATGTACATGGCAGAGGGTAAGTACCACTGTACTAATTTCTAAAGATTTTTCCCACTCCATTCACGTATGGAGCGCGAGAAGAGAGATTTTTTTAACGCCTCTGTGCGTGCAGTAATTATTCTAACCTTACCCCACGATATGTATGTGACCAATATGTAAGGGATTGTAATAGTATATTTCTAGAATCATCAGTTAAACCTTCTTCTTGAAAGTATTAATAGACTTTCTCGGGATAGTTTACGTCTGTCTCCAAGAGTCTTCCAGTGAAGTCCCTTCAGTATTTCTGTAACACACTCTCACAGATCAGACAAACCCGTGACCATTCATGCTGTCCTTCTGTGTACACGTTTAATGTCCCTTGTTATTTCTTTTTGGTACGGGTCCCAAACACTTGAGAAATATTTTAAGACAGGTCACACGAGAGATCTGTACGCAATGTCCTTTGTACACTGTGTGCACTTTCCCAGTATGCTACGAATAAAGCGAAGTCAGACATCTGGTTTACACACGACTGAGCCGATGTGATCATTCCTTTTCATATCCCTACAAAGTGTACACCCAAGTATTTGTATGAGTTAGCCGATACCAAGGGTGACTCATAGATGTTATAGTCATAGGTTACAACGTTTTTTCGTTTTTTGAAGTGCGCAATTTTTCTTTTCCAAACATTTAAAGTAAGTTGCCAATCTTTGCATCACTTTGAAATTTTATCACGCTCTGACTGAATATTTATGCAGCTTCTTTCAGACAGTACTTCATTATAGATAACTGCATCATCTGCAAAAAGTTTGAGCTTACTATTAATATGGTCTGAAAGCTCATTTTAATATACGATACGAACAACAAGGGTCCCAACGCACTCTCCTGGCGCACACTCGAAGTTACTTTTACATCTGACGATGACGCTTCATATAAGATAACATGCTGTGTTCTCCCTAACGAAAAGTCCTCAATCCAGTCACAAATTTCACTTGATTACTCTTATGACCGTACAATAAGCGTTGGTGTGGTACTGAGTCAGATGAGTTTCAGAAACCACCTCCCTGACTGCTTTGATCCAAAGCTTTCAGTATGTCACGTAAGAAAAGTTCGAGTAGTGTTTCACATGATCGATATTTTCGGAATCCATGGTGGTTGGCACTGAGATGGTCATTTTGTTTAAGATACCTAGTTAAGTTAGAGATCGAACTGTGTTCTAGGATTCTACAACAAACTGATGTCAAGGATATTGGTCGATACTTTTGTGGTCACTTCTACTACCCGTCTTGTAGACGACTGTAACCAGAGCCATATGGCTGAAAGCGACTGATGGAGACATAGCCACATAGACACGAGAGCGGTTTTCATGTACTCTGGTAGAATTGCGTTTAAGTGGGTAAACCTTTAAGCTGAAAAAGCCTGAGTGTGATCATAAATATCCAAAAACTCTGTACTATTTAGCATTAATGTTTCGTGATTCAATCGTCCATACGCTTCTGAATAGCTTTTGATGGCTTCCGTTCGTCCAATTGTCTCGTTAGAAAATATTCCACTGTAGATTAAAACGGTGTTGTATGGGGCGTCACATATGTTGTAATTTTCCGAGAACTTTCATTGTGATTAAGAAGCTGTTATATAGCTGCATCTCTTTCAGATTGTACCGAGATCAAATATGCCGTATGCTCTTAGGAAACTATAAAGACCAATGAAATTTTAGGGAGTTATAAGGGACGTAAAAGTTCGCGTACGCAGTGACACAGATGCATGTTGGGAGACGGGCGGTGGAATCGGGCGGGACCAATACAGGGTTACGCTGTGTGAGCGTTCAGCGGTCGGCTGGCTGCAACTGGGGGCGCCGGCTACCTGCGTGGGTTGTGCTATTGTCCTCAGAATCTGTTTGTATGTGGGCGCTATTGTGGACTGCAGGTAGGTTCTGGACCACTGAGTTCAACAACTCGTCGCTAGTGGCTGTACGCTCTGCTGCTGCTGATACAATTTTTTCGTGTTAAAGTGCCAGACGTGACTTAGGTTACGAACCAATACTCTAGTAAAATTGGCCGACGGTGGCGCACCTCGCGGCTAGGTCTTTCCGGGACGGCGAACCCAGCTCTCCGGCGGCCCAGGGCCCGCAACACTAAAGCTAAGACACGACGTTGCGCACTGTTTCTCCCCTGAGTGGGTGCTAGCAGATTTCGCGACCGACGTGACCGAATACGGCGGAGAAGAGCCTCTCTGATGGGTGTTTGTTTAAAACAAAACCAGAAACATCCCCAGCATAGCACAAGTGGACAGATTCGAACTGACCATACACTTCTGAGTGAATAATAGCGTGGGGGAAACATGGTACGTGACTTTTCATGTTGCTGAAAGAATTGCTACCGATAGGATACATGTTCGTGGTCAGACTGACATCCTTTGTGTGTGCCGAACAGGCCTAGACCTAAAGCAGAAACAAACAACTTTTGTCATAGAATTGGTGCAGGATGGGAGGGGATGTCATTGCCCTTTGTTCCAGAACAGTGGGCTTGGACCTGCAGGAGAAACGAACATTCTTTGTCCCAGAGGGAAAATCTGACAATATTGCAGAGCGTGGCGCTTCTCCTGGTCAATCACCGTGGACGCCAGCATGCAAATGTGCCATCTTGAATTCCATATTTAGCACAAGTGGCCTGATCCATCGGCATTACAGTGTTCCAATTCAGATTTTTGAATTTCCTGACAACTTGCACTTAGGACACTGATGCAATAGAAATGAAGGCAAAACCCTGTAGCACAGTTGGGCTGCCGACCAGAGTGGACGATCGGTTCTAGGCGCTACAGTCTGGAACCGCGCGACCGCAACGGTCGCAGGTTCGAATCCTGCCTCGGTCATGGATGTGTGTGATGTCCTTTGGTTAGTTAGGTTTAAGTAGTTCTAAGTTCTAGGGGACTGATGACCTCAGAAGTTAAGTCCCATAGTGCTCAGAGCCATTTGAACAGTTGGCCTTTTTTTGAATTTCCCACCAAAGTTTAAATTTCCCGCCATTTTATACATAGGGAAATTAGCCTTGACATAAATGTGACAACAGTGCATGATGTCACATGGGAGGGGGAAATCTCTCAACAATGCGGAGCACGCTAAAACTGACTCTGCCTACCTACTGCCAGGCTGAGAATTTGTTAGGAATGTGTCTATCTTGAATGGATAATCATCGATAAATGTAAAAGTGGTCTGTAGAAATGTTTTGGAACCCTTTTTTTCATGTTGCGTGTCAATGACGTGGCACAAAACTGGAAATAGTCAACTCATACAAATAACTAGGTATAGCAGCTTGTGGGTATACGAAATGAAATGCCCATGTTTGCTCAGTCGTAGGTAGAACAGATGGCAGATTGCGGTTCATTGGTAGGTTACTGGGAAAATGCGGTCAGTTTTCGAAGAAGGTTGCTTACAAACGCTCTTGAGACCGATCCTAGAATATTTTGTATTGAATGAAGGAATGGAAAAAGTTTATGGAGTAGTGTGCCATTCGTAATTATTATTTTTATCAAAACTAAAATATTTCTTAGCGCGGATTGAAGAAACTATAGTGAAGATATAATATTTGAGATAGAAGTCCCTGATAATGGGTCAAATCCATTGCAGCAATGAGAAACTAAGTTTACTAAGCTGTATATACTTCATGCATTCGCAACGCTGAAATCATAAAAATAGTGACAACGGGTGTAGGGGATGGTAGGTCAGTGGTCTGTTCTTTCACAGGCCGTTAATGGGTAATGGTGATTAAGGTTAGCACTCGTCGTATGTACGGCGTACAATGGAATGCTGAGTATGGGATCTGATTTTAGTCCTGTCATGGTCTGGGATGACGCTGAAATCATATGCTCGTGTTCAGAACAGTCGGATGTTGGATCTCTATCGAATGACGTAATAATACACACTGATTATTACAGCAAAATCTATATTGATTCTGTGAAAACAGACTCTGTAGGCTTTTATTAATGTTCGCAGTGCGACAGTTTGGCTCCCGCTTCACTACTTATACATATCTATTCACAATAAAGAATTTAAATTTAGATTGTATTGTGGCATCTTGCTAGGCATTTATCACAGTGGAGGTATGCTGTTGCTTATGTTTAGATGTGCATATTCTGTCCTTGACAGACTACTGGACAGATTATGAACAATACAAGTAGTGTGTTCTACAAATAAACACATCACTGTTTATTGTTAAGTAAGCAGCAAATTTAGAAAAGCTGCATTCTAATTTCGTAAAAAGAACTTCGTGCCGGTCAGAGAACATTGAAGGCAGGGTACTAAATAGTGTTGTAGACTATAATAAAGCCAGAGGAAAGAGACAGACTGTTGCTTCCATTAGTAGAGATAATTCGGCTAGAGAGAGTACTACTTCTATTTCCTGTTCTATCCTGGAACTATTTTACCATTGTTGACAACACTAACACCATGAGCGATATTGTATCGCAGTCGCAAAATTGTTTAAAACGTTAATCAGCCCTTTTGCTAATACGAAACTTCGAGTGCTTTACAATGAATCGCTTAACAGAGGTAAAACAGGAGATTTAGATCCTTCAGAATACAAAGTTGTGTGCGAATGTCACAAGAATCAGCAAAAATAACAACCCTCCTGTCTACTCAAACTAATTGTGACAGATTGTCTCTCCTTTGTGAGCTTCATACGGTATTACCATCAATTCTGTACCTTCTGTAAAGGTGACTTACTTTTATTCGTAATGTGGTCTCGGTTTATAACTTGTTATAAGTCATTCCGATCTATGCTTTTTGTGCCTCTTGTTATGATGAGCCAGGATATAAACTGAATGAGACCATGAAGTCTGGCTTTGGGTACAGAATTTTCTCCAGAGCTTGAATTGAGTTCTTTGAGAGGTAGTTGGTTTGCATACGAATAAGAGGAGGTCTGTGGCTTGCGGAGCTCCTTTGTGGGACGCGCTCAACTTTTCTGCGGCGTCACGTCCCAGCGGACCGGCCAGCCGACCCACGGTTCTCGGGCGAACGCCGCTCTCTCCACTTCTGCTGGCCTGTCAAGCGCGGAACCGTCGACCTACGGCACGCAGTCGCGGTATTCCCAAGAGTGTAGAATTCTTTGGCATTTAACTTAAGCTAAACTACCGCCGGCTCGGCTTTGAGAGAAATTCCTTCTCATATTTGTTCCTCCATTCCAACTCCGAATTTCCATTTATATCCCAAGATATTTCATGCAATTTGTATTTAGCTAAACTCACCACCGCATAGCTCCTGCGATAGGGGCAAAAGGCTCCGCAAAGTTACTTTGACAGATAAAATTATTACTTTTCTTCGAAACAGTACTTTTTGTATTCGTAACGTTTGAACACAATTTCATTTGCGTAGTTTATGTTGACATAAGAAAAAAGTTAAAATAAGAAGACTTTATTGTTTCTTTATTCTGTGACTACCAAAGCGACTCACAGTAGCTAGTTCGTTCGTAAAGCACATTCTTCAGAGTTATGTAACTGTTCTATCTCAATATATAGTTTTCATCAAGACTGCAGCACTACAAGTAATGTCAAAAAAATGGTTCAAATGGCTCTGAGCACTATGGGACTTAACATCTGTGGTCATCAGTCCCCTAGAACTTAGAGCTACTTAAACCCAACTAACCTAAGGACATCACATACATCCATGCCCGAGACAGGATTCGAACCTGCGACCGTAGCGGTCAAGCGGTTCCAAACTGAAGCGCTTAGAACCGCACGGCCACACCGGCCGGCCGAGTAATGTCCATTCTTACATTCCTGTAGCAACATCGAAATTACTACAGTCCATTGTACGACGATTAGGTTACTCTCTTCGCAACATGACATTGTAAACTGGGCTGCAAGCATCCCATCGTAGCGAAAACAGAAGCGCCGCTCTTGTACTTTCAATATCTCGAGGCAATATGTCAGAACGAGAATTTTTAGGATTCTTTTCGATCAGAAGTGAAGTACTGTAGATATCACGAGTGTGCAATAAATGCAGTGATGGACAAATTTGATACCACACTTCGCGAAGAGAATTCTCCAGAGGCAGGTGAATTGTCGGAGGTGATAGCTTAGCAGCCAAAGATATCACAAAAATACTTATTGGATGATAAACAACAATTACAATGACTGTGTCATTCAAATGATGACAACGTCATGCAATAAGTCGTTCACAGTAATATGATAACTATCATCCATTGGATGAAACGATTCAGGAGTGGTAATACACAATGGAACATTCGTTTCCTGGCAGATGATACACAAATTACGACAGTGACCCAGTAGTTTGGAGGAGGCTCCCGGACTGGCCATCTGATTCAGATTTTATGTAGTTTCTACAAATCATTTGCAGCAAAAGCTGGGTCAAATCCTTCTACTAGACAACGAGCAGTTTCCTCCTTCAACCAAGCTTGTATTCAGTCTGTACTGATTTTAATGTTTAAAAGACGTTTAGCACTAAAGTATGTTGCAAACAGATGTGTGGAGATTCTTATTTATATGAGGACACCCTAAAGTAGTTGGTTCAGATTGCGTGATCCTCCGAATTTACATATATATTACATGTTTTCACTGACAAATGAAATGTGATTTCGAGTCCAACGTCCCCTCCGTTGTCAAATTTGAGAAAGAATCATGGCTCTTCGGAGAATCAAACAAAACTGTTATCGGTGTGCCCACATATTGCTTATGTTGCCGTCGCTTACGAGGGCTTTCGTGTCGTGCATTGGATCATATGTGTGGTAACGATCCAGACTATAGACGACGTGAATTGGTTTGTACATTATGTTGTGGGTACAGCTTTCTTTGCGTTGTAGCGGTGGTTACAAAGGGTTTTTATCAGGTTAGACCCATAGACTCCGGCGGTAAAAGCCAGTAAATTAGCGTATTTTGGTGTTGCTCCAAAACCACTATCATTGAAAATTAATCCACAGTTGCGAATATTTACGACGTGTTCAATTGTGGCTCATTTTTTTAACTGTTAATGCATCGTAGCGCGTTTGATGTAGGAAAATCTCTAAACTGAAACACTGAACTAGCTCGCTAGTTCTAACGTGTTCCGTAGCAGTGCCGATATTGTGAATCTTTGTAAATCACGTACAGTGTGTTTCTGAATACTATTGCAGTTTTTTCTTTTGCACTCTTGCGTGTGCATCCTTAGAATAATCTTAAGGTTTCGAGATGCGTACAGCAATTTCGCCACTTGATAAGATAGCAGCGCGGAAGACCACCCAGCCAGCCACAGTAGAAGCGGCCGCTCGGGCCGACATCCCGGCAGGTGTTGGAGAATTCGTCCGCAGTCTGGTGACGGTCGCCCACTGGCTCAGTCTCCATACCAACTCTCTAGAAAACCCAGAATCTCAGAGAACACACCGCAAAAAAAAAGATTAATGCTTAGAGAAGTCCGTCACCGAAGCTGACAAGAAACTATACTACTGGCCATTAAAATTCCTACACCAAGAAGAAATGCAGATGATAAACGGGTATTCATTAGACAAATATATTATACTAAAACTGATATGTAATTACATTTTCACGCAATTTGGGTGCATAGATCCTGAGAAATCAGTACCCAAAACAACCACCTCTGGTCGTAATAACGGCCTTGTTACGCCTGGGCATTGAGTCAAACAGAACTTGGATGGCGTGTACAGGTACAGCTACCCATGGAGCTTCAATACGATACCACAGTTCGTCAAGAGTAGTGACTGGCGTATTGTGACGAGCCAGTTGCTCGGCCACCATTGACCAGATATTTTCAATTCGTGAGATATCTGGAGAATGTGCTGGCCAGGGCAGCAGTCGAACATTTTCTGTATCCAGCAAGGTCGTACAGGACCTGCAACATGCGGCCGTGCATTATCCTGCTGAAATGTAGGGTTTCGCAGGGATCGAATGAAGCGTAGAGCCACGGGTCGTAACACATCTGAAATGTAACATGCACTGTTCAAAGTGTCGTCAATGCGAACTAGAGGTGAGCGAGACGTGTAAACAATGGCACCCCATACCATCACGCCGGGTGATACGCCAGTATGGCGATGACGAATACACGCTTCGAATGTGCGTTCACCGAGATGTCGCCACTCACGGATGCGGCCATCATGATTCTGTAAACATAACTTGGATTCATCCGAAAAAATGACGTTTTGCCATTCGTGCACCCAGGTTCGTCCTTGAGTACACCATCGCAGGCGCTCCTGTCTGTGTTGCAGCGTTAAGATTAACCGCAGCCATGGGCTCAGAGCTGATAGTCCATGCTGCTGCAAACGTCGTCGAACTGTTCGTGCAGATGGTTGTCATCTTGCAAACGTCCCTATCTGTTGACTCAGGGATCGAGACGTGGCTGCACGATCCGTTACAGACATGCGGATAAGATGCCTGTCATCTCAATTGATAGTGATACGAGGCCGCCGGGATCCAGCACGGCGTTCCGTATTACCCTCGTGAACCCACCGATTCCATATTCTGCTAACATCCATTGGATCTCGACCAACGCGAGCAGCAAGCTACAATCCGACCTTGATCAAAGTCGGAAACGTGATGGTACGCAAAATGGTTCAAACGGCTCTGAGCACTATGATACTTAACATCTATGGTCATCAGTCCCCTAGAACGTAGAACTACTTAAACCTAACTAACCTAAGGACATCACACAACACCCAGTCGACACGAGGCAGCGAAAATTCCTGACCCCGCCGGGAATCGAAACCGGGCGCGGGAGGCGAGAATGCTACCGCATGACCACCAGCTGCGGACAATGGTACGCATTTCTCCTACGTACACGAGGCATCACAAAGACGTTTCACAAGGCAACGCCGGCCAACTGCTGTTTGTGTATGAGAAATCGGTTGGAAACTTTCCTCATGTCAGCGCGTTGTAGGTGTCGTCACCGGCGCTAACCTTGTGTGAATGCTCTGAAAAGCTTATCATTTGCGTATCACAGCATATTCTTCCTCTCGGTAAATTTCGCGTCTGTAGCACGTCGTCTTCGTGGTGTAGCAATTTTAAGAGCCAGTAGTGTAGAAACGCCTCAAAAACATACTATTGAGAGATCATGTGAAATTGAATAGTACCAAAGACGTAATAATCTCAGAGTCTTCGGTGTACCGGAGGAACTTGAGAATGTACAAATGAATTATTCTTCAGAATCGCCCTCGAAACAGTAGGCGTATAGTGCGCACAAAATGCTGTGGCCGCTAGATGCAATGTCGGCCGGTGAAGCCGTGGGGAGGGGGGGGGGGGGAGGAGGAGGGGCACTGATGGGAGGCCGCTCAGAGCGCTGTTGGGAAGATACCGAGCGCTGCAGGGAAAATACCGAAGCCTACAATCACATTATTGGTAAATATTAACCGGAGCCCATCCACGTCCAGACTTGTATGGTGACTATTCAGAAAGTTCTGTCACCTCTTCTTTCGTTAGTGTCTAAAACCACCGACAATGTAGCGATTCATTTTGGCCTGTTTTGTTAACCATTTGTGACGTTCAGAGAAGAGTCACGAGTGGGGAATTTTGAGTGAAACATACACATTTCTCTTGTTGCCATGTTAAAATGTGCTTCTTTTGCCAAAACTCAGCGACGTTTGCACAGTTTCACCTCGCTAACTAAAACAGTGGTTTATGAAGTTTATTAAGTGAGGAACTGAGGAGAAGTAAGGTCATCATCTTATGAAAAAGCACATCCTCGGTAGATGTAATGACCTCACTTATGTTGTTCTAAGAACCATTTCTCGTTTCACGAGCTATCGATGGCACTCAAAAATTACATTCTTTCATCGGAAAAGTCATTAGTAGCAGAATAACACGGTAGATAATGAAGTTTTGGATAATAACCGCACTGAAAAATACTCTCCTCTTCGTGTGGTATCATTTTCCAAAATCTCATTTCAATATCTCAGACTGTTCATGAAATATGAGGAATTTGTGGATCTTTAACTTTGGCTTTATCGCTGACGCGGTGCGATCGGAAATGAGTGCGCTACGTCAGGTCAGTTTTCTCGAGACTGGTGATAGACACAGACTTCCAACCAAGTCTAAAGAAAAAATCAGTATGTTAGTTAAATTTCACATGCAACAACATATTACGTAATATGCACCAGATGCAAAATCATAGCGACACCTATTCTTCATCGCAAACTTTTTCGAATTTCGTGCAGTGTCTTACTTCCATGTAACTATCACAGTAATTTTGACCTTTAACGAAGTGATGGACACATCATAATGAAATGGACTTGTAAACCTACAAGTAAAGCGAAAATGATTTTTTTTTTTACCGAATAGTTTCTGTGAAATCGTTTGGGGAAGGCTGCGGGGCGTGCGCGTCGATTCAGTCATCGCCGACCGACCGGAAGGTGACAAACGCCTGTCGGCCTCACCTTCTAAACAAGCGAATGAACTTGCCCAACGCGTTTTACGAAAACTGGTCACTGAACATCGCCCACCGTGTCTTGAACGACCTATACGTGTTTCATAATTTGATACTGTCGGTAGCGACGTAGCGAGACGCATGATGGCAACTTCAGAATACCCAGGCCTGTTATAATAAAATTCGTGTCCCATAGGAAACGCTCTGAAATCTTCAGGGCAAAGAAGGGACTAACAAAATCAGGAGCCTGATTGAAAGGACCGTCCATTTGAAAGGGTGAAAAAAAATGGTCACTATGATATCTCAGTTCAGGTTGTAGAATGTCTGAACCAGCGATGGCGGGACAATCCTAAAGATAGCTCCAGAAAAGAAATCAGTGAACAACAAAGCGATAGAAGCGTCAGCAATATAATCTTTCGTTTAGAAAATTTTATTTTGTATTCTTTTTCTTGAAAACAGTTCCCTTTTGTTATTATTCGCTTGTCTAGGGCTTAAAATTACTGTTACTACTAATTATTAATTTACAGTTCAATTTTCATACTTACAAACAAATATAGTCCTAATTTCACCATTTCTTCATTATTATCAGTGTTTTGATCCTGTTTATTAATTTGCTGCCAAATTACGGTTTTGTTCATTAGTATCATAGTTTTAGATATATTGTTACTCCATTGTTCCTTCCTTCCTTCCTTTTGTATGATTTTTTAAATTCCTGTATCTGTATAACCACTGTTGATAACAGCGTATTCTCATATTTTTATACACTGGTAATTTCCATTATACCGACATATTTTTCTCTCTGCATAATTCATGCACGTTCTATTGGGCAAGCGTAGGCTGATGCAGCTCTGTGCGCCCCCCCCCCCCCCCCCCCCTCCCCCTCGCATCACGTAAAACATTGCTGTGTGTGTCTAAAGGCAACTATTCTTCCCACCTACAACTCGCGCACTCAAACGTGCAGTTCTTAACAGTCCACTCGACTGAGTTCCGCTTGATACTTCATGACCTTTGGTCTCATCGGTGACATGACAGCATACCTAAACTCAAACTTGTCATGCTGACGTCCAAAAACGAGGACAAACAAACCGAATACACATCCACTGCAACTAAACCACTCACAGAAAGTTTACATCTGTAATATACAAGCCACCCAAAGTTGAGCGGCTCTCTAGAATTTGAATAACCACGCTCAGATCATTAATAATTGTACGAACACACAATTCTAGCCAGACACTAACAACAACCCCTCCGTTTCAAAATTCAGACACGTACTTCTCTCGTCAGCTTGACACTGCTGGCAGTGGGCCCATTTCACCATACAGCAGGCAATCGAACATTTATCGATGTATTTTCAACCAAATCTCCAAATAGAGTAACTCGGAATGATGATATCCCTGTACCTGGGTTGTCTGCTCATGATTTAAATATCCGTGAATTACTCACTACAATGTCCAAAGAACATACTGCTTAGAGCCATTTGAACCATTTTGAACATACCGCAAGTGGCAACTTTCAGAGATTTTTGAGCGCGTGAATATGTCGGAGCTTACAGGAGACGCCTTTATTTCTTGACCAACAACTTCGATATAAAATATTAAGTATCTAATTTCACTGAGAGGTTCAATAATTCGTACAATGAGCACTCTCTCCTAAAAACTGTAAGAGTAAAGAGAAAACTTGTACCATGGCTAACGGCTCACCTAAAATAATTTACGATTATTAGAAACCTCAGCCAATTTCTGATACTCATCTCACCCACAAGCAACTACCATATCCAAAGGAGTTAGTCAGTCTATAACAAATGAAAAACTCAGATGTGCCCACTCAGTAACACAGCATTTCGAATGGACCTAATATCTTGTGCATAAACCTACGACGTACAGGAATAAGCAAACCCAAATCTAAAGCTGAACTTACAATTTCTGTTGAGGATCTAAATCAGTAATTCGGCACGTCAGCATCGTTACTTGAAAAACACACAGAAGCACAGATTATCAATTCCATTTAAGAACAGTTGTTGGTACGAACCAAAAGCTTTTACTGCACGCCATAACATTAATATGGCTAAGAAATAAAGTGCTCGAATTCATTTGGTAGCTGCAGGACACAGTGATATTACAGTGCAAATAATGCCTTTCCTCTTCGATCCATTACTGCCCAAAATAACGGAAATTTTTAACCTGTCTCTGACCTCCAGCATCTCCCCAGCTGCCTGGAAACAGGAACTCATAAAATCATTACCCAAAAAGGAATCTGCCAAAGAACCCTCCAACAACGGGGATATTTGCATTCTACAAGTATTATCTAAGAATGTAGAATACATAGCTCACGTTCAGCATACTACTTACTTAACATTAAGTAATCTTTTAGCTCAGTACCAGTCAGGTCTCCAAAAGAATCGCGACGCGATGGCTGCTCTTACGAAGGTGACTATCAAAATGAAACGAGCTAAGAGCAAACAAGGCTTTTTGGATTTCAGCAAAGCTTTCGACACTGTCGAATTTGACACACTAATTGGGAAAGTCACAAGTAAAAAATTTTCTAAAAATGCATTACTAAGGTAAGAATAAAAAATTGAGGTTCATTGGTGTTGTACTATAGACAGTAACACAGACTAATGTAAAGTTTAGCCTAATTTTGTTAAATAAGTGTATATAGATGGACTCCCAAGAATAATGGTTGACGTTCAGGAATATAATTGGAAGATCATTCGTAGCAAAGAGTCTTAGTAAACATGTTATCTAAAATGACGTCATTAAGAGCTATGAGCATTTGTTCACCTTCGCTGCTCTGAAACACATCTACTGAAAAAATGCTCATCGTGGGAAACCCTATGTTAACATACCGATAGTTTTGATCAAAACATTTCTGTCGATATAGGGAATGATCCTCCTCGTCCCTGCAGATATATTTGTCACAAGTAACTGCAAACTGTAACATATAGATTGAGACTGCATGGAGTTCAGTAATAGGAGAGCCACACGTAACAGGCAGCCATGAACTGCATGTACTGCCGACATTGAGCCTTTTGTCATTTTTATATGGATGTAAATGAGGAGGGATAGGGAAGAGCGTGTAAGTTAACGGTATATGTGGGAATTTTCAGTTTCGGGTCAATACGCAGCACTGAAAAGTGGACAAACGCATGGCCGTTGTTCTCATATACTTCACCAAGCTACCAACCGTCTAGTTCCCCAACATGTCAGAGGTTCTTGCCTGACAACGAATCAACATTTTTGTAAAAATACACTCTAATCAGCATCCAGATGATGGTATCGTGCGAAACCCAGTTGAGTCGTTTCTCAGGAAGAATTGAAATATTATACAAAAAAAGAATTTCACCCGGGTGACGAGTTCTGCACAGATTTGAAGTGGTAGGAAAGAAAACCTGAAAATAATTTTAATAATTATAGAAATAGGGCTCTACATGTTGTTTCACATTGCAATGATAAGCGAAGCTAGATCTATGACAGGGATAATATCCACAAGGCAGTGATAATGAATTCTAATTGCAACAGAACATTAATAATTCGAATAATTACACACTAGCGAAATATTTGGAAAATCAACACAATGTTTTAGTTTTAGTTGTCCAATAATTTACGTTTAAAATAAATTTTACTAATGACAGGTTATTGGTAGTGTATCGTATCCCTTAAGATGACAGGTTATTGGTAGTGTATCGTATCCCTTAAGCTGAAATGCGGTGAATTTTCTTCATTCAATGAGTTCCTTTGTTTTGGCATCTCATGGAAATGAAAAATAAGACCAGCTGTGTAGTTTTCAGGTAAATTCCACTATCAGGTATTTCGAAATTTTGACAGTCGTTTAGCATTCGTTTTATTCGATTTTATGCAGATTATTGAGATTTGTTGTATAAAAGAGACATACAGTATATGTTACTTTATAATTTTTTTCTTTATTTTTTCATTACTGTCCCTTCACGTCCCCATTGTTCTGTTATTGCGCTCCACTTACGTCGAATGAACTGTTGTATAGAGCAAGGGTGGCATGCTGTAAGGAAAATAAACAGTAATCATTAGCCTGCAAAACAGTACATGGAGCCTCCTCTGCGGGCAAATCAGTCTGATTTGCAGAGTTGCCACGTAGATGTATATAAAGTGGATGCTCTTAACGAGCGAGGACTGAAGACGCTCGAAAGTCGAAGTGCTACAGGGTGTGCCGAGCTTATAACTGGAATCGACTCGATTTGGTAACCACAAAGACGAAACGAGTTCGTCGCTGTCGCAGGGTTGGTGAGGTAGCAGCGGCGGGAAGAGGACGGTGCCGGGATCCATTCCGGTTAGAGCGGCGCGTCGTTTGGTGGAGAGACGGCGAACAGCCGCGGCGGCCTTGCCCTGGCTGCTCGTTACCCGCGCGGCACCGGCGCCGTTGGCAGGTGTGCGTAACGAGGCGCCAGTCGCCACACCCGCCTGCCGCTTTCTGCCTCCTCCTCAAGTCTCTTGTCAGGGGAGTCTTCTTCCCCATACCTCACTTACCAGAAAGTAACCTCGCTACGCATCGTAAAGAGCCTTAAAACCCACTTGACAGTGTATGTTGATTGACCAAGTCTTCTAGAAAATTGCAGTTGTGCACTTGGGTCACACACATTACAGCAGTAATTGGCGTCGTGTAACTTTCGTCTTCCTCTTCTCGCATAGAAATAGTGAAATAACGTTCGCTGTCGTCGTCCACGTGCTACAGGCGAGGTGTAGCAACAGCTGTTACACTAGGTGACGTAACTACATCACACTTGACGAAGAAAATATTTTATTGACATATCATTTTTCTTGTAAGTTTATTTAGGAAAAGCTTGCCGGATTTTCTCTGACCTATGAGACAAAATTAAGAATTTAACAGTATCAGTTATGAATAATTTTCTTATTTCTTGAATATAAAAAAGCATAGTCAGTTTTGTCGTTACCTGTTTATTCTTACGAGGCGCACTTCAATAAAAACATTCGGTGCTTTTAATCTTAATGTGTAAAGTGTAATTATTATAATCACTGCTGTAGGATAGAATAAAGAGAATTATAAAAGTTAGCACTCACAAGATGCAGAAAAACAAGTTCGGCCTTTGGCGCGGTGGTAACATCAGGTTTGAGCCCCGAGGCGAACTTGGAAACACAGAGTGCGATCGCTTGCGTTGTCGAACCCACCTTCACAGCATGTGAGTTTTTGCAAGCTTAACTCGGTATTCAGTGAGCAGGGAAGAAATCTTTCACAATAGTTTATGTCATGGCATAATATTGGTAAGTTGTCTCAAACCTTGGGCATGGAACAGTTCTGCGTCGCGCGGGATTAGCCGAGAGGTCTGAGGCGCTGCAGTCATGGAATGTGCGGCTGGTCCCGGCGGAGGTTCGAGTTCTCCCTCGGGCATGGCTGTGTGTGTTTGTCCTTAGGATAATTCAGGTTAAGTAGTGTGTAAGCTTAGGGACTGAGATGACCTTAGGAGTTAAGTCCCATAATATTTCACACACATGTCAACATTTTGAACAGTTCTGCACCATTGTCGGCGCCGACGAACCACTAAACGAGATTACGACGTTGACGTCACAGGACTGTTAGATTGACACTTACATTGATTAGTAAATTCTAAATCCCAGTGATTGTTTTCAGAAGAGCAATTTTGCCATAATATAGTGTTTTGTGTGTTACTGGCCTATCTCTTTATCATCTGGCATGGTTTCCCCCCTTCCAAGATTCATATTGACATGGCAGAAAATCACAATATATAATTTAATACCGTTATATCAAATTTTGTTTCTCAGAAAAATTCGTGAGTATATATAAATTACCCAACAGCCAATACTCTTTTACCTGAAATTAATTATTTAATTTAATTTGAATGCTGGCAGTAAACAAATTTCGCAAAATACTTCCTTTCACTTCTATGTTGCTGTCATTATTGTATGCTGATCGCTTGGTGTGCAGTATTTCAGCATTGTGTCTGCAGTTCATAGTTCATAATGGTTTCTAGTAGTCTGAAAGTTGTAATTTTCTGATCACGTTAATTCATAAAAAATATTTTTGTGAAGGCAAGTGTTTCTGTGCCGCAACGTTTATGTATTGTCGTGTTTGAGGTCATTTCAGTGTTACAGTAATCATGTTACTTTCTATCGTATTGCGAATTTTTTTTATGTCAAAATTAATTAGTAGAGTGATTCAGGCATTCTAAATTCAAGGACTGCAGCAAATTTTTGCAGCATGCATGATACAAAATTATGTAATCGAGTTGTACACGCAGGCGTAGATTACGTACGCCACCTACAGTGGAGTTTGTCCAATTGGACTGGCGATCATATTATTTCAAAACTATCCAAGTGTGTTTATGCGACTAAATTACTCAACCATTGTAACATTTATTTCCGAGAAAGATCAGTACCAAATTTATTCCTGTTATTCGTTAATAATTCCACATCAAAAATACTGCAGTTGAGTGAGTTGTCGTTGCCATTCTCGTCAGTTTTTCCCCATGGCAGTTCGATAGCCATGCTTCCGAAACCCGTCGGTACATGATCACAATGTCAGATGTTTTAAGCACTCGGAGTATGCGGGACGTTACAGCAGCCCAACTATGTATCCTGCAGGTATCGACTTGTAGCACTGGATAGGGAAAAATACACTGAGGAAGGTCTCCAAATCGTTCCTTACGAACAAGTCTGGATTTCAGAGCTACGAAACTCAAAACTGCTCTACCAAATCAACTGCTTTGGTTTCCACTCAAAGTATAAGTTCTCTCTACGGCTTCACAAATCTCGAAACATTCGAGTCTTAAATCAACACCTTTTCCATCTGCCTATTACATCTGTCGTGTAACACAAATTTACAAAAGAAATTCATGCCTACCTGTGTTAAACCACAAACAACAATAAATATCCAGACCTGTCAGCATAGTTCTGTGCTTGCCAAACGAAACGTAATGTCATTTGATGTGAAGTCTTAGCAC
Organism: Schistocerca gregaria; assembly: GCF_023897955.1. Classification (NCBI taxonomy): domain Eukaryota; kingdom Metazoa; phylum Arthropoda; class Insecta; order Orthoptera; family Acrididae; genus Schistocerca; species Schistocerca gregaria. The sequence goes on from NC_064920.1 coordinate 696,385,754, forward strand.
ATGGAGTATGATGCTACGATTCCAACGAACTACGCATTGAATATCATAAAAAAGAAATAAGTACTGTAAAGAAGTATTTTTCTGCAGGGTGCCAATACGTGCCCTCCACCTTCCACGAGGATCAAGCGATTTAGTCCACTTTTTCCGCGAGGTGCTAATATGTGCCCTCCCATCTTCCACGAGGATAGCCAACGAATTACTCCGACATTGATTCTAAAATGACCCCAGAGAATAAATGAATAGTAAGCCTTTTAGTCTGAGCGTAGGCAGGTTTACTTTGTCATGAGAGATCTTTTGACACTCGTCTTTGGACACTAAGTGTGTGTAGACATCTTTCTTTAGAGTCAGCCACACGGTCCACTAATATTTATGGATAAAATTATTTCTTCCATTTATATAACCAGGTAAGATTACAGTTCTGTTTTCTGCAGTCAGCGGAATGCTTGGGTCCAGATGGGGATACTGCACCGCGTTTTGTTGCCCCAAACATTACAAAGGTTTAAACATGGAGACACTATACCAATGTTGCAGTTAGATGCTGTACTGTCTATACAATTTATCGCAAATTATATAGCATCTGGTAATATAAATTTATATTTCCTGTAGAAATGATCTTACATAGCATTTGATTAGTGGCAATACATAAAATCAGTGGTTAAGATTTATTAGAATTGTGCAGTACGTTTAGAATGAGTACATATCTTGCTTATAAGCCTCCGCAATATTTGGATGCAGACGCTGTATACTGTATAAACATCGTCATGATATTCGGAAAAGGGACTGTCTTACAGATCAGTTAATAATTTTAAGAACATATTCGAATCTATGGCGCAATTGGTATTTATTAGCCAGTACAGATATCCAGTTTATTTACCTCGACCATGAAATCTAAACAGTTGTTGATCATTGCCATGGTACATGATTTCTAAAACTCGATCTCTAAGGTAGCTAATTTTCTTATTAACTTATAATTTCACTGCTAGCTTTGACACAGTAATTCGTCATGCAGCATTCGGCTTGAGTACTCAGGCCCCTGCTTGGCCTGTTTGAATTTAGGTATCGAATAGTGCATATGGTTATTTAAAACATGCGAGTCTGCTGCACTGATTTGTTATCAGGATGACTAGAGGAGGGTTGGAAACCCGCTGCATCGGGACCATATTGCAAGCACTATCCTTTCACTCAGTAGTTGCTAAACGTTGAGTGCTCGATCGATGAATGACAGTCTTCTTCTGTTTCTTTGCATTCACATGCAAAGCGTTAGTCTGTATCAAATACAAGGTGGGGCAAATAAAACTGTCCCGGAGATCAGAGTTACAGGGTACAATGAAACACAGTATAGGAAAGGAAATACAGTACTCATCTGACTATAGCAGATGTTGAAAGTGACCACCATTTACCTCTTGGCACTTTAGGGCACTAGTCAGCAAGTCGCTAAAGGCAGAGCAAAGTCAGACTGCTGCTGGAATTGCTGCAATCTCATCAGAAATGTTCTGCTGCAGTTCTTAAAGACTATGAGGGGTGTTATGATACACCTTAGATTGAAAGCTCCCCACCGAAACTAATCGCACACTGACAGATCAGGTGATCCCGGTGACCTTTGATAACAATTCTGTTAGGGGTGAAGACTGTAAATGTGCTCCAAGTTTCGATCGGCTCTATGGGCAGTTGATCCATCCTGTTGGAAGTAACTGTAGGTCTCATCCTCCTCCGTTAATGGTCTGAAAATGTCCGGGCTGTTTTTATTTGCCTCACCCTGTATTAACAAAGAAACATTTTTAAAACAACTATGATAATCACTTCATATTATTAAACATATTTATTTCAATGACCACAACATGAATATATGGAACTCTGACTTTTGCAAATTACCGTATTCTGTCTTTGGTAATTTGCAGAAATAAAGCTTAGAAGTCAAATACATGTTACAAACATGGAAAAAATAAGAAAACAGGACATCCAAAATTGAGCACATGACTATATCAAGACATGGTTTCAAGTACTCGTGATGTTTTTTATTACTGAAAATAATGTCATTGTAATTAAAACATTTCCATTCTGTTCTATTCAGTTCTATAGTTTATCTTTACTTCTAAAATTTCTGTGTGCAGATTTTATTTAGTTGTGGAAATTCATGACTGGTAGAAATAATCACATCGTTATTCTAAATCAGTAAGATTTTATCGCCGTCATCGTAAATTTTTACTTAATAATTCTTTATCGTCATTACATGTTACTGTGCAACTATAATTTAGTGACCACTGTATAGTGTATTCGCTGTTGTTTGTGTTTCTGCCGTCATTTCGCTTAATTGTTACTGAAGAAGTGCCGACACTAAATGCTTATCTCCGCACAGTCATAAAATACGCAGTCAATATTCACTGTTGTAAATGTTGTTGCCTCTTCCTCTGGTGGAATTCCACAGCGTTTTAAAATATTCAGTTACTATTGTTACTAAAATATATTTCCTTTGAAATTATAACTGCGTTTTCTCTTGGCAGTTTCAGGTTAAATGTCGAATTGCGAATGGAGCTATTTCCAACATACAAATCTCCTGCACTTACTTCGCGTACATGATAAAAAATGTGGTGTATTACGCGAGCAAATAGATTTGCTTTCCTTATAAAACTTGTAGTTTGACGCTGGTCGTATTTCATTGAAGCATGACAAGACGTCTTGCAAAGATGAAACTGGAATTTGATATTAAACAAACAATATAATTATCATAATGTTCCTGTATACACTTTAGTTGTTCTGATTTGATCCACTGAATGAAATTTTTGGGGCTGTAAATTTTTTACATTGACTTGATAATTTTTAGGGAATGTTAGTTTTCAAGTGCATGCTGAACACAACGACTACGGCAGATGTGTATGTGTAGCATGTTACCGCTTTGTAGATTCTGAGAAATTTCCACGTGGTGTTCAAGAGTATGCATCGGATTTCAGTACAGGTTCTCGGTAATGGTGCATTTTAATTCGTAGTCGATATTCACTTTCATCGGATAAAGTCTAGTCGATGGTACAACGGCATACGTACTACTCTTGCAATAAGGTCAGAAAGTTTCCAGCAGGGATTTGGTATTCGTAGAATCTCGGTAATACCAGTTACCAGGAAAGATGTTATGTATGGAATTTCATTTAAGAACTTTGCGTCCTACAGTACCACCCCTCCTCTTCCAAGTTCGAATATGCATATGCATTAGATGCGAATTACTGAAGCTTGTGCCCCAACCCTGCTTAAGCAGAACAGCTGTCTTTTGAACAACACTGTTTCCGACGAAAATATGTATGCTTGGGGTAAGACACATATTATAATCTAAACGAAATACAAATAAAATGAAAATTGAAAATATCTTGGTAACTGACTCCGCAGAGGGTAAAAAATCGAGTCAGACATTACTCTAAATATTCATAGGTTTCCACTGAAAAATATACCATTCAGCACACTGGAATCAATATTTACGTTTCTCCTATACTGTTACCCTCCCAGACAACCTTTTATATGTGGACCTACACACTATGTGGTCCTCTTAATAGCGGCCAATAGACTTTTTTTTAAATTTCTTCCCTAAGCGGTCAGATGTTTCACTGTCGTAAAGCGCTCCCGGTAGTAGGATTGTGATATGGCCAGCGATGCTGCGTATAGTGTCGACATGTGGGTAAGTGATGCGCCGACTGTTGTTTCTTGAAGCACTACAAGTGCCACAAGGGTGATGACTTCTAGGGCCTAAAAGAGCGCTGTATTCTTAAAATCAGTTCGGCGCTGGAAATAGGTAAGTGGTACTCATGCAAGATGCAATCGAAGATCCGGAAATGGGGCTACACTGTTGTCGTGTATCTGACTTCGCAATCAGTATTCAAAAACGTTACGTGGTTTGCGCCAGTAATGAACGGAGGAAAGATAACTCGTCATACCACTGAGCGCCTGTGTTCAGTTTTACTGAAGACGAACTCGGTGCATTTTCGCAACACAATTATTGAATAAACCAACAAATCTGACGCGCGATACTACCATCGCCAAACCGCCTCTCTGACTCTGCACCTTCGCCCTTACGAAATACCATTGTTTGCTCCACCATCACACTCGAACGATAACTGTTGAAGTGTTACTTCCTCCCCTTTTTATAATGTAGTGAAAAGTTTTCAGAGAGGCAATTCAGTTGAATTAATTAATGATATTTATGTAACTGCTGCAAACAACATTCACCACGGGAAGACAGCAATTCATTTATAGTGGTAAGTGATTCTGTTATCACATGGTGGCTCGTACTTCGAAAAGAAAGTACATATGTTCAGTACAGAGAGAGGTATGAGAATACTAAAGCTTTTATCTACCACCATCAATGAAAAATAGTACGGCGGGGCCTATGTCTGACTGATACTGAAGATCGACAACGTCAGCGACTGGAGACAAATGATCAAATCATTTTCAGCATAGCTTGCACAAGAATTACTGTAAAATAATATACCTCAGGACTTCTTTGTATTTTGTTAAAAGACTAATTAATGTCTGTAAAAATTCAGAAAAATTGTGTATGAGTACATAAACGTGGCAGAACTCGAGGAAAGAGAAGTCCTCTGTAAGTGATAACAGTGGAATAAGTCATATACAAGTTTAATCTTACTTAAAGCCAGCGAAAAGTACGCACGTGGGCGGACAGTTACAGAATAACTCAGCTCTGCACCACAGAAGACGGAAGACAAGATAGAAGTAAGGTGGCGGTCATAAATCAAAAGAATAACCGTTGAATTTTCTTGTTTTAGTTATAGAATAATACATGTCTCTTGAGTGTCTAGGAAATTCTAATTTGAAATACAGATCGCTGGTACCTTACATAAGATATGTGCGTTTTGGAATATCGATTAAACTAAATTTGTGTATTCGTAATCAAAGAAGGAAGGATGCACATATGCACTAGTGGTAGGCTCTACTGCTAATATCAATAAGAAAAACTTGTATATTTTTTAAAGAAACATCTCACTATGTTGCTCCTTTATACTCCCGTCGCTATGTTCAATGGGTTGTCCAATGGTTTCTTGCCATTGTTACTTTGCAGCAGGACTGAGTTGGCAATGTTATGTTCTTATGTGATAAGCGAATAAATTTTGGTTCTGCGCCACGAGTATATCTACAGACGTGTGTAGGTTTAGACAATGAGAGCAGCGAATGAAAAAATAAGCCCTAGGAGGCTTAAAAAAACACTAGCAAAAATAAGGCCAATCTGTTCAACGTAGACATGTTTCAGATAAGAATCTGCTGCTGGAGTACATTCAGTATCGTGTTTCCCCGTCTCGTGATCCTGTCCCGTTATCACACATCCTTAAAATTACCTTCGATGGCGATGGGAGACGACGGAGAATAGTGTATGATATCAGACCAAAACAAGACTAACCCACCGTCCTGCTGAAGACTACAAGACAGAGACGTGCATTGCCTTGTGACCGACTTCTCTCTCTCGTATGTCGGTTCTCAAGCAGAGGGCAAATCCTGTACTCGTGGTAAGAGAACTCGATGCTGTTGATGCGGGTTCCAATCTAGGTCTTCTTTTGCCCTGCAAGGTGGGACATGGAGGAAGGGAGGGAGGGAGGGAGGGAGGGAGAGTGAGTGAGCGTCGTTGTATGATGTTCGTAATAGACGGTAGTAAGAGACGTGTGCCTGCACCACACAGTTCTGTTGCCATCTCTTCGGGGTACTAAAGAGACGTAATTTATAGTCATCGAACATGAGCTGTGATTTTTGGCCGCAGGTAAACACTACGAAACAACTTTAGTTTTGTATTCCCGCTAGCGATTGAATATTGAATGACATCGCTTTGGTTTACGCCAATTGTACGGGCAAGTTCCAGTGCTGACAACACTTCTTGCCGTACAGTGACAAAATGCGCATGGATTATCCTCAAACGACATTTCGAGACGTATTAGCAGACTGGAAACTGGACGCAAGCCGCATTGTCCCGGTTCACGATTAGAGGTACATTTCTCATTACCGTACTATGCGTGTGCTGAGGATGCATTCTACTTTCATTTCCATTACAATGGTGACTGTAAGTAGTGATTCCCTTTAGAGAGAATAATTAGAAGAAAGTGTTTTCCGATCAAACAGAACGCAGTTCGTGCAAATCATGAAGGTAATCCATATTTCTTTAGAGCACTTTATTTCTGTTAAGAACATAACGGTCCATATTGACAATATTTTGATCATATTCGTATTCTTGTTGCACACACATTATTATACGAACTTCGGAAACGATTCACCGTACAGAATACTGTATACTGTTGTACTTGACAAAAACATTTTTATACAATCGCGTTACGACGTATCTAGTCTGGTATCAGCGTAGCGTGTAGTTACTCTTTTTTTGTTATTTGTATAGAGTGATGAAGGTTTTATTTTTGTAGACGTCTACAGCGACGTAGATTAGATGCGATTGCAGCTTTAAGCAATTCGTATGAGGTGAAAAAACGAAAGGATGATTTACACGCTAAACGTGTAAGCAGCTCATAATATTTGACAGGAGTTTTACATCACCACATTTCTGAATTCATAGTAAATGATACTTAACTCAATACTTCCTCTTAAACATCGTTATTTTTCACTTAAAATTAAGCCCTATCTTAATACTACGTATGATAATAACCGTCCCGATGTTGGAAGCAATACATAAACGTCAGCTCCACTCTCTTCAGGAGAGCGACGACCCAAAAGTTTGGAGAGGCGTAGAAGCGTGCCGTTTATTTCCGCGGGCAGGGCAATATGCAGCTTGTTGCAGTATCCTACTCCCCCTAGGCTTCTCGCGTTGCCTGAACAAGCTGGCCAGCAATATGCCGTCGCGTACATGCTAGTGTGTTCTTCCGCGTGGAAATGAGAGAAGGGTGGAGTGGCTCCCGTACTGGACACTGCAGAGCAGAGTTCGCAGTTTCATCTGCGCTTTGAGCTGAATTCTCTTGTTTAACTTCGCGTACGACACAATAGTAAACGACCGTTCTCAGGCCTTCATGCTTATTAACGGTACTGTAAATCGTTCAAAATTAGTAACTATTATTTTGATGCTGTGAGCAAAGCCATAATACACACATCAAAAAAAGCTAACACCTCGGTTCCGGGAGTTCTGGAACCTGTACAGAAAATTGGAATAGAGAACAACATAAAAATCATTTCCGCCCTTTTTATTGCTAATTAAAACCACACATTTCATGTTGTACCACCATACAGCGAGACCTTCAGAGGTGGTGGTCCAGATTGTTGTACACGCCGGTACCTCTAATACCAGTAGCACGTCCTCTTGCACTGTTGGATGCCTGTATTCGTCTTGGCATACTATCCACAAGTTCATCAAGGCACTGTTGGTCCAGATTGTCCCACTCCTCAGAGGCGATTCGGTGGAGATCCCTCAGAGTGGTTGGTGTGTCACGTCGTCCATAAACAGCCCTTTTCAATCTATCCCAGGCGTGTTCGATAGGGTTCATGTCTGGAGAACATGCTGGCCACTCTAGTCGAGCGATGTCGTTATCCTGAAGGAAGTCATTCATAAGATGTGCACGATGGGGGCGCGAATTGTCGTCCATGAAAACGAATGCCTCGCCAATATGCTGCCGATATGGTTGCACTATCGGTTGGAGGATGGCATTCACGTATCGTACAGCAGTTACGGCGCCTTCCATGACCGCCAGCGGCGTACTTCTGCTCCACATAATGCCACCCCAAAACAGCAGGGAACCTCCACCTTGCTGCACTCGCTAGACAGTATGTTTAAGGCGTTCAGCCTGACCGGGTTGCCTCCAAACACGTCTCCGACGATTGTCTGGTTGAAGGCATATGAGAGACTCATCGGTGAAGAGAACGTGATGTCAGTCCTGAGCGGTCCATTCGGCATGTTGTTGGTCCCATCTGTACTGCGCTGCACGGTCTCGTGGTTGCAAAGATGGACCTCGCCATGGACGTCGGAAGTGAAGCTACGAATCATGCAGCCGATAGCGCACAGTTCGAGTCGTAACACGACGTCCTGTGGATTCACGAAAAGCATAAAGCATTATTTGGCGTTGCTGTCAGTGTTCCTCCGAGCCATAATCCGTAGGTAGCCGTTATCCACTGCAGTAGTAGCTCTTGGGCGGCCTGAGCGAGGCATATCATCGACAGATCCTGTCTCTCTGTATCTCCTCCATGTCCTAACAACAACGCTTTGGTTCACTCCGAGACACCTGGACACTTCACTTGTTGAGAGCCCTTCCTGGCACAAAGTAACAATGCGGACGCGATCGAACCGCGGTATTGACCGTCTAGGCATGGTTGAACTACAGACAACACGAGCCGTGTACCTCCTTCCTGGTGGAGTGATTGGAACTGATAGCTGTCGGACCCCCTCCGTCTAATAGGTGCTGCTCATGCATGGTTTTCTACACCTTTGGGCGGGTTTAGTGACATTTGTTAACACTCAAAGGAACTGTATCTTTGATACAATATTCACAGTCAACGTCTGTTTTCAGGAGTTCTGGGAACCGCGGTGATGCAAAACTTTGTTTTGATGTGTGTAGTAAATGCTTTTCTGGCATAGAGTCCAACTTCAGTACGTTATGCTTTTTTCCATTGTACCTGAACCGCGATTTACATAGCTTCATGATCCATTCCGGACAAGGATGTAACGAATATTATCCTTCTATTTTTCGTTGACCGATTTAACCGAATAAAAATCTGTGTTTTTTTTTTATTCCGTTTCAGTTAAGTTTATATAACGGAGTAATAATCCAGCGCTTTGACAGTCAGAAGTTCATGAGTTCCATTTTGCATGTGGGTAACAATCAGACAAACAACTATGTCAGACGTTTAATAAGCAAATAACTTTTGAAGTAACACTCGAACATCATAGATGGAAATCGCAGAGAATTTGGCATCACTTGTCTGGATTTTCGAAACCACATAATACTGATACTAACGCTGGGCAGTTACCAGATGACGACATCCAATACGTGTTCAGTTTTTTTGGAAAGTGTTTGCACAAGCGAAATGGCAGGCCTGAAGAGAAACAAAATATACTTTGCGCTGCGAAAAAGATTTGCATGTTATTGGAAACATGTGGTCGGACATTATCTTTCCAAGAAACACACTGCTCGTTGTGTAACAATTATCACAAACTATGGACATAGGCAACCCCTATGCTAAGAGACATGTACATTTCAGTCACGGATCTGAGTATAATCTAAACGTTTTCGGAAGCGTATTCGATTCGTTTTTGTCATCGAGGAAAGTGTTGTCGGTCTCTGGACTGTGTCAACAGGTATTGGACCATTCATGTGATCTGTATTCGAGCTTTATTTCATTCATTGTAAACGACGCGCGACAAAGTTAATGTGAGTGGCGTGTTGAGGACGGCGGCGCTGTGTGGCTTCTGGCCGGACCCATCTTGACTGAGCAAACGGCGGCCACCCCACTTTCATTTAGCCGGCGGCAGGGCGCGGAGCGGCCGTTAGCGGGATATTGGCTGTCTGCCTTGTCGGCACCAGCCGCCGCCCTTCGCGTCCCGCCTGCACTGCACTCCCTACTTTGTCTTGCCCAAGAGCACGTACCTACTGCGAAGAGATTTTGTACTGTTTTTTCTCGTCGCCTGGCGCTTTCCCTCTGGACGCCTTGGTCTTTTCCTCCTCCAACTGTTTTTCAAGCTTCTAGCAGAACAAATAATTTTAAAGCGTCCAGAGAAATGATACTGCACCAATCAAAAGTGTTTTAGTACTGTGAATGTAAAAGCAAATAGTGTACGAGAGCATAATGTCATCAAAAACGCTACTCCTCCCGAGCAAAATTTTTCCATCACCTTGCTGATTTCGGCTACATCGATATTATAACCCCGTATACAATAACACTTTCAGTTGTGACTTTCCACAGTATACCTCGGGATAACAGGGCCGTCGACATTCTAGTGAATGTCGTCATTGTCCTCCAATCAGAAGCCTGCGTCACAGATCACCAGACAAATAGTGCTCTCACCTCATCAGTGTCCGTTACTCTTTCCTTGTTTATGTGCACTCAGTCTCTTGATTTGCAACAGTTACGCAGAAGAAAATCATTTACTTCATGAGATGATCGTTGCTGCGATCTTCAGTCTAAAGACTGGTTTGAAAAAGATGTGCACGATAATCTATCGTGTGCAAGTCTCTTCATTTCTGCGAAACTACAGCAAGGTAGATCCATGTTAGTCGGCTTACTGTAGTCAAGCCTTGGTTTTCCTCGTCAACTTTTACACTCCGCATTTCCCTCCATTACCAAATTGACGATTTATTGATATACGAGGGTCGTTCCGAAAGTAATGTTTGCTATTTTTGTTCATGGAAACTGCATGAGACACACAAAACACAACAGCACAGCTAAATACAGCATTGTTTCAGCTACAGAGTGTCGTTTTTCCACATAGCCACCACCATTCGTTCCGCATTTTTGCCCCGACAACGGCGAACCATAGCCTGCATGCCACGCTTGTAAAAATGGGAACCAGCTGAGGCCAACCACTTCCTTACAGCTTTGACAACAGCATATGATCCTGAAAATGTTCGCAACGTCGCCCGTCTTTCAGAGACCCAAAGACATGGAAATCTGAAGGTGCTATATCGGGACAGTTCAGCTGAATTTTGCGATGCGTTACGTGGTCGCAAAACTGGTGTAGGGCTGGCTTTATCATGTTTCATGTGAAAGTTAGCCTTCTTCTCTGGCGTTACCCTGGGAAATCGGGCTTTCAGCTTAGTCCGTGTCGTCTTGTTCAATGCTGAATTGACAGTTTCTCCAGGCCCCAGGACAGCCAAAAGAAACGCATCCTGGCTATCCCAGAAGACAGTGCATATCAATTTGTCTGCAGACGGTTGTCTCTTGAATTTCTTCTTTGATGGAGAATTCGCATGTCGCCATTCCATGGACTTTCTTTTGGATTTCGGCTCGTAGTGGTGACACCGCATATCATCTTCGGTGACAATGCTCTTCAAAAAAAATTGTCATCTTCAGCTTCATAATGGCCCAGCAGGTCCCAACAGATCTCCATTCAATGAGTTTTTGTTTATCTGTAAGCATCCGCCGGACCCATGTCACACAGACTTTGCAGTAACCGAGAGGTTCCAACTTTGTTTCCAGGGCATTACAGCCGACATTTAGCTTTGTACACAATTCTCTGGTCGTTATCTGGCGATTAGCACGGATGAGTTGATCAAGAAGCTCTTCATTGCGAGCAATGTACGTATATTGCCACCCTACTTAATCAAGTCTTATCCAAGTTGATTGGTATTGCTAGCAAGAACTCTTCTGGCTACTACGTACCCTGTACCTGACAGTTCTCTTAAATGCGCTGTTGGTGAAAACAAGATAGAAGTATTTGTCTCGTCTACTTTGCCGCCCACCAGTCCGTGATCTTAACTACACTGACGATAGGGTTTAGATACGTGGTGTCCAGTACAAATTGCGTTTAATGTAGAAAGCCAGTATTGTTCCTTATTCGAAGATCTTCCGCGGCTCTTGCATTTTATGAATTTCACAGAATTAACCTTTTTTTTCCTTTTTAGGTTGTTGATGAAGTTTTTATGTTTAAAGAGATTGTTTTCATTACAGGTTCCACACTGACTGCTGACTGTAGTGTATTTCTCATTGATGCAAACACCGCTATTTAACAGTTTACAATGACGTTGATTATGACGCAGAAGCTTCAACGATTTATCGTACAAAGTTCATTGACATTGTGACGCATGCAGAATTCGTACGGCTAACATGAACTTTCACCAGGACAAAGTTTTTCTACGTTTCGTTTGAGGTTTCGTACCCCCTTGCGATTTTCAGGTTAGTATCACGTATAGCCTTTTAGTTTTAGTTAGTTGACTTCCTCTTTGAAAAAGTCAATACATTCAGTCCAGAAACCATACTGAGGCATGTAGGGGTGCATCACATGTAGACAGTAGTAACAGCAAGAAGTATTTGGAGCTCATGAGTGACAGATTTTATGCTTGAGCATCATTTGAAGAATGTATTTTTATTTTCGTAATTTCTTATGCCCACTGTTTTCCGCAGGCTCGAAACATGGATTCGGCTGCTTCATTTCTTTTTATGCGTTGGAAATTACCTCTATACTTTTTTCTGAGTCATGTTTACTTACCATGCTCTACTTGTCAGAAAACTGTTTCTTACATTTGACTCATTAGTAATTGCACAGGAACTCTAAAGATCACTTGGAATCTCATGTCTTGTGTGTGACTCGAATGCTGCACATAGTACTCACGTGTTCCACTGGCCTGCCGTATCTGTAACAAGCGAAACTCCCAATAATATTTTGGTGATACCTTCTACACGAAAATACATTGCACGTCTCTTGTTTCTTATGGAAATCGCGTGTAATTATGAAGTTTTGGGTTCGCAGTCCCAGCTTAAAGGGACTAAATTCCAGCGTCACACGCGTCTATTTCGAGAGCAACCCTTCAGTGTGTCAGCTGCAGAGGACTCATCTCACACACCATAGATCAAAGCCAAGGTCGTTCAACCTTTCACACATTCTTCCACTTTCATGAAAGCCTGCCCAGTATCTACCCTGCTTTTCCCCTCGCGGAGTCAAAACGCTTAAAACTGTTTAGAATTAGTACCCCATTTTTTCTGACGTTGTCGACGTATGAAGGAGCGAGGTAAGTCTCTCTTCTTCTAGATAAAGGTTTATGTCCCGTATCAGTAGCATTGACGTTGAAACGCTACCGGTCACATACTAAAGATTATTAATCCCCATTCGAGACCAGTCAACGCCCACGAGGCGAGCTGAGACGAAGTTCACGACCGTAAATTTCAGCGTGACTCACAGAATCAAATCGGATGAGTCATGCATTGTTGCTTTTAAGCCCTAATCGAAGTGCAGATCAATCATGAAGCCCATTCGTTAGCATCGACACTAACGAGCATGAAAATAAATAAGCTATACATTAATTATGAACACTAAATGGTAAGCAGTATGAAATAATCCAGTGGGATAATAATGTGGGCTAAAACGGATTGTTTAAACTTTTGACCATATATTTCTTGAGATAAGCGCACAAATATTTCTGAATGGTGGCCTCATATCGTTGACAGTTTAACGCTATTATGATTCAAGACAACAAAGAAAACATAAATTCGTACTGCCAGCAAAGCATTCACAGCCAGTAGCAATTGTGGAGTAAGTGCGTGGAGTCTGCAACAGAATCACGAAAACGTACAGCCATAACCTCAAAATTAAGCACTGTAGAGTCTGCTTAATATTCACCGCGAAATCTAATCTTTATTAACACTCTTATCGCTACTAAAACAGTTAAAGTTTATTCAGCCAATGAAATTACACAATGCAGCAGATCTGTCATAGCTCACAGCACCCTACAATTATTGAAACAGCAACAAATTTCGCACAGTTGTAAAATATTCAGTCACTGAAATAACGATTCAGATTCTAAGTCCAACAGCGCTGAGAGTTCCAAAAATATTCCAAGTTCTCAAACCACTGACACAAAATATTCCAAGTCTGAATAAAACACTTAAACCCAAGCGGCACTTGGGCCACACAGTACCTTCTAAACATCTTACCAAGCGAACTATGCAACGAAAAAAGACCCAGAGCTCTGCCTTGCTTGCTTGCTTGTTTGAAATCTTCGCCGGGCTGGCCACCATTCGCGAAAGCTGGACGTAATAAAAACTTATTAAAGGTATGGCATACATTAATACTCTTAGCTAATCTGCAGACTCTTCTTACTATATTCGCTCTAAATTTAGCAATAACAGTTGGCTTCATTATTTGGTTCTCCACATTCGCAGCTACCATTGAAGTAGTCAAAGCAATGTCTTTACACACTTTGGCGCTACAGCCCTACACTTGTCAGATGACGATTTTACATACATTAAAATCTCGAAGTGTTGCTAAATAGTCATTTAAATTAATAGGAGCACTAGCTGGCATTCTCATGCTAACGTTAAGCGGTTGTGTTCAGGCGGAGAAGTATTTGTGTAGACACCTTTCTTTATGTTATTCTAAAACTTTTTTCAACGGTTCTCTTGTTTATTAACTATACTAATGACTTGTTACCTTCAGTACTGGTACTTAAAAATGACGTATCATATGTATACATTGTATGTCTGCGTAATTAGTTATAAATTTGTAAATACTAACAATTTCAAATGTTAATAGTTTCATTAATAATAATTTCATGTGCGTTATGTTCCGGGGTTTGGTACATACAGACAAAACTGCAGTCAAGTAGACTGAAAGCAATAACGCGTTTACTCAGAGTACTGTTACAGGAAGAAATACCGCTATCAAGCAACTGTGCAGTCTATCTGGGTTACAGGAAGACATTGCACTTAGGAGGTAACCACTTAGGGAATAACTAGAGGAGATTTTACAAGACTGGTAACTCCGAAGAAGATGCGTGTTAGAGCCCTAACAGTGAAGCATAGTCAAAGGCCTAGGTCTGCGAGACTATGTACGCCAAGAGAAGGCTTAGTCAGATTCGTGGAGGTCAGAGCTGATCGCGAGTTACTCTGAATAAGGTACTGCGGAGCGGCCGGCGTAATTGCCTGACATAGCTCTTGACGATGACTGACTTCTCGGAAGCTGCGCTCCGGTCTAAGTATTGCTGAGGCGGCTAAGGTATACAGAGTGAATTATTTTCAGGAACGTGACGTAAGGAGGGACGTAGTCCACGCTGGTTGCTCCCCCTCTCATCGACTGGAACGCCACCAGATAGCGGAAGTAGCGCCTGCAGTGTTGGCGTCCTTAATTCTGTACAATAACAAGTCATTGTCGTCGTTGTTGTTGTGTTGTGTTGGGTTGCACCCACAACTGTTGTCATCGTAGAGGCTGGTGGAATGGATGGCGCCTGCGGCAAAGCCAGCCATGGACCACGCATGTACATGCAGTTGCTGTCCAGATGGAGAACAGATGGTGATACCATGTACTTTTATCCTTAGGAGATGCTGACGGAGCCATTTTGTTCGTAGTCACAGAGCCCGCACCCCTTGGGGAAAGAGACAACAAACCAGTCAAGTCATTGCTGCAGGTCCCGTATACAGAGAAACAGTGGAACCCACCTGATGTTGGAAGATGTGGCATCGGTGGGTGTCCACATAGGAGTGGTGCCTCCCCTGGGAGACGTGGAATGTCTGTTAGGTTGTGTCTAGGGAGTCGTAGGCAGCTGCAGCCCACAACCCGGAACTATTACCTGAGGCTGAGTAGCGTCACCATGCAGATGTTGTGGACGGCCCAGGTGCAGTGGTGAACAGTAAAGCAGGCAAGAACAGGGCCGATTGAAAAAAGAAGCTGTTAAGAATAGGACGTCGCAGAAGGACCGATGGCGTAAAGCTAGTGAAAGTATGGCAAGGAAGGGATGCGGAAGAGGAAAGGTTGGAGCTCTGAAGAAAGTGGGCCCGTGGTATGCTCACTGCCATGGCGGACATAAGAGCACACAAAAGAAACGGTTGCTCTCGGGTAAAAAATTAGAAACGTTGGATCCTGTAGAAAAACTGAGTAGAGTGACAGAGCCAGAGAGGCCAGCACGAGAAGGGCAGTGCACCGGAGCGGTCCGGGGCATCTCCACGCCAGCGGAGGCCTGGAGGTAGATGATCCTCGGAGCCCTGGAAGCGGTTGACCTTACAGGCCAGATGACCCAGAGGCTAGATGGTCCTGAAAAACGAAGGAGGCTTACTACGGGGACTGTTAAGAGCGATAACTGAGCTGGAGCCCATGGTCAACTGATGGCAGTAACAAGTCCCCCATCGAGAAGAGGACATGCCACAGCTGCAACATGCTAAAGCAACAGGAAGCAACATTGGATGACTTGAAGAGGACGGGACACAGTTCTGCAACGATGTACTGCAACCCTATCTCCCAGAAGATGGAAAACGTCGAGAGTTTTGGGTGCATAAATTGTGCAGAAAAGGCACGATACACTAGAGTGCATGCTGGGTCCAGGACAGAAAACAACGACAGATGGAGCAAGAGGCGAAAGTCAGGACAAGAACCGAAAAAGGTGGCACTAAAGCCAAATAGGAAAATGTCGCCAGACGTAAGCGCCATGTAGAATATTCACTGAAAGTGACCGAGGGCGAAATATCGTCCTCGCCAAGACGAAATTGGGAGAAGCTGCACTGGGCCCAGCGATAACTGTGTTTCTCGCCACCAATTCCTTCCTCGGAAATAGTGCCATCCTCGAGAAGAGGGTCTGCAAAACTGCAAAAAAAGAAAGAGGAAGCAGCACCGGTAGCCAGATGGCAGACAAGACTGGAAGTGCTATCATCATCGCCTATTCGGGTATTTTGACGAGAATGGAACAAAGAAAAATGGTTACTCTTGGCAGCAACGATGAAAATGGATAGAGCAGCATGGAGACTGCGCCCCCAACGACCGAAAGACACATTGAAAAGAAGAGTTTTATCTCGTGTGATACGGCGGGTGACGCTGTGAGAGGTATCAAAATTTTATGCTCATTGCCAGTGTCCAAAGCAGCGCCTCCCTCGGGAAAAGGTCTGCCGTGGCTTGGCAGCAATGTGCATAGCAACTGGAAACACGTAGTATCAGGTAGAGCTGCAGAAGGTAGCGGCCGGATGACTGATGAGGAAAATGCTATGGGTCGTTCGGTACATACAGATAAAACACCACTCACGTACACTGGAAATAATCACACATTTATTCAAGGTATAGTTACAAGAAGAAATAAGACAGTCAAACAACCGTACAGTCTATGCGGGTTAAAGGAAGGCGTACCGGTAATACTTAGAAATAACCAGGTAGGGAGTTATCGGAGGAGATATCACCATGGTGGTAACTCTGTTGAAGTTGCGTGATGGAACTCTTGACAGTCAGTGTTTGCTGAGAGGATTCGTCAAATCTGTGGAGGTGGCGCTGCTCGGGAGCTACTCCGAATGAGGAACTGTCGGCGCAATTGCCCGGTGTAGCTCCTGACGATGACCGACTTCTTCGAGGCCGTGCGGCGTCTTAACTACTGCTTTGGTGGGGATACACGGTGTGGACTATTTCAGACACGTGACGGGCAGAAGGAAGTAGCCCCACATGGTTGCACTTCCTGTCAGCGCTTGGCACGTCACCACATAGCGAAAATAGCGATTGCAGTGGTGGGTGGCGTCCTAAGTTGCCACCAATAACAAGCTACATTGTTGTTATTGTTATGGCTTGCTAATAGTCAATCATAATATTATTGCACATGGAAGTGAGGGCGCTTCAGTCTTGAGTTTTTAGCGTGATATATGACGCGGACACGCTCAACCACTTTATAGTATATATACAACTGTCCTGAAAGCACTCACAGTGCGATGCGTTTTCCTTAGATACCACTGTCCTTGTTTACGAAAACATCCCCACGGGTTTCCGGTAACAACCGGGAGTACTCTGAACTGTTGTCATTATAAGGCTTGCAGAATGTTGAGATGAGTTGAGTACGCCTGAAGCTACGGCACCCGCGGAACGCGGAAGTGCATGCTGTTGCTATCCAGAAGGGGAGTAGGTGCGGATACCGTGATAAGCATGGTCTAAGTTTTAGCGAACTCGTCTCACTATTTCGAATCATAAGCTATGTTTAGGTTTTGTGCGGAGTGCCTTAAGCAGTTTTGGTATTTTTAGTTGAACACATGTGTTTTATTTTATACCCTCAGTCATTAGGCAATTTAACTCGCTTAGCAAGCACGCCTTCTAAATTCCCGCGCTACAGGGATTTACAAGTCGCCGACTCTCAGCTACCTGCTGCCTATACTCAAGCCTGATTCATCTAGCCCGGCCACACCATGGCAACTTGAGAGCCAAAACCGCACAGCCATGTAATCAGCAATCATACAAATTTTTCGGACTAGCCGCTCATAATGGTACAACGGTCACGTCATCAAACTAATCTGAGACAGAAATGATAGTTACGTTGTGTGTAACTGTGTTTTAGGAGTGTATCTGTTTATGAGACACTAATAGAGTTGTCGCACAAAAAGTACAAAAAATACAATTTCGCACTTTTTCTGGCTGTATTGAATACCACATTATTGTTACACACATAAATTAACTGTAATTTCTTTAGTATAAATGTTTTTAACAGCAGACCTGGATGTCACTTAATTTATGTTACTATCACATCTTTCTCTTCTTTTTTATTCACTTGGTGTCTTCTCAGACAACACGAATGTTGGAAAACTAAGATAAATTCCCCGTAAATAGCAAAAGATTTTAGCTGTGGCTTCGGTTAAAGAAGTACCTGGGGATACTTTGGCAACATCAGAAGCTGAAGTTCTGTACTACAAATCGTCAGCCTCAAACGCCCATGAGATACGATTAATTGAGGAGCTAGAGAAGATCCAAAGAAGAGTGAGCATTTCGTCACAGGTTCCGAACACCGAGAGTGAGGACGTCACCGAGATACTCATCCAAGTCCAGCAGTTAATTCTCCAACAGAGGCGTTGCACACTACGAAGAAGTTCACTGTTAAACTTGAATCTACATCGACATCCATATTCCTCAAGCCACCTGACGGTGTGTGGCGGAGGGTACTTTGAGTACCTCTGTCGGTTCTCCCTTCTATTCCAGTCTCATATTGTTCGTGGAAAGAAAGATTGTCGGTATGCCTCTGTGTGGGCTCTAATCTCTCTGATTTTATCCTCATGGTCTCTTCGCGAGGTTTACGTAGGAGGGAGCAATATACTGCTTGACTCTTCGGTGAAGGTATCTTCTCGAAACTTCAACAAAAGCCCGTATCGAGCTACTGAGCGTCTCTCCTGCAAAGTCTTCCACTGGAGTTTATCTATCATCTCCGTAACGCTTTCGGGATTACTAAATGATCCTGTAACGAAGCGCGCTGCTCTCCGTTGGATCTTCTCTATCTCTTCTATCAACCCTATCTAGTACGGATCCCACACCGCTGAGCAGTATTCAAGCAGTGGGCGAACAAACGTACTGTAACCTACTTCCTTTGTTTTCGGATTGAATTTCCTTAGGATTCTTCCAATGAATCTCAGTCTGGCACTGCCTTACCGACGATCAACTTTATATGATCATTCCATTTTAAATCACTCCTAATGCCTACTCCCAGATAATTTATGGAATTAACTGCTTCCAGTTGTTGACCTGCTATATTTTAGCTAAATGATAAAGGATCCTCCTTTATATGTATTCGCATCACATTACACTTCTCTACATTTAGATTCAATTGCCATTCCCTACATCATGCGTCAATTCGCTGCAGATCCTCCTGCATTTCAGTACAATTTTTCATTGTTACAACCGCTCGATATACTACAGCATCATCCGCAAAAAGCCTCAGTGAACTTCCGACGTTATCCACAAGGTCATTTATGTATACTGTGAATAGCAACGGTCCTACGACACTCCCCTGCGGCACACCTGAAATCACTCTTACTTCGGAAGACTTCTCTCCATTGAGAATGACATGCTTTGTTCTGTTATCTAGGAACTCTTCAATCCAATCACACAATTGGTGTGATAGTCCATATGCTCTTACTTTGTTCATTAAACGACTGTGGGGAATTGTATCGAACGCCTTGCGGAAGTTAAGAAACACGGCATCTACCTGGGAACCCGTGTCTATGGCCCTCTGAGTCTCGTGGACGAATAACGCAAGCTGGGTTTCACACGACCGTCTTTTTCGAAACCCATGCTGATTCCTACAGAGTAGATTTCTAGTCTCCAGAAAAGCCATAATACTCCTACTCCTACTCCTACGTTCGAAGGGGGAGTCATACAACACCTTACTTCCTCCCAAACACATCTCACGAAATGGCCATGATTGGAGAATCATAGATATTTGATCTCATTAGGTGTCTTACCGACAGCAGTTCTTCCCATACATCATACGCAAATGGAACAGAAAAAGGAAAAAAAATATGACTCACATGAATTACCTGTCGTCATATATGTTAGGGAGGCCGACCAAAAATAGATGCATTATAGCTCTAAAATGTGTACAACCTACAGAATGCAGGAATTTTATTTCTTACTTTTATTCAATTCAGAAAAACAGAAATATTTTTTCACTTACGGATAACCGAAAGCTAATCTAAGTTTTCTATACTACTCGAGGTTGATTTTAATGCTTGTCTAAGTTTATGATGTGTCCAACATTCGGGTTTTTGAACGTGTTAGTTCTTTTATGATCATTTAAGTGCCATGTCTCTCACAGTCTTTAATCCACCGGTCTATTAGTCACTGTACACATCACTGCTTCCCCTCGCATATCAGATTCCTGTAACCGAAATATAAAATCACAGTACGTCAGGCATTCTGTCTGTATCTATGCGTGACTCAATCTCGTCCTCTATTTCAGCCATACGTCTGTACAACGTACTACTCAGAAATTTACGTCAGACCAAAAATTAACGCTGCATTTGTAGGGAAAATAAAGTCTTTACTATCATGTTAAGCGTAGCTTCTCTTGGCATGTCCCGGCTTTCTTCTTCCTGTCGAACAGTTAACCAACATATATCTCCGGTTGTCCACACACTGTCATACTCTTGATCCCTTCTTCCTGTTATTTTCATTTCCTCTGAATTGCTCTGTTTTCTGTTATCCGTTGTTATGACAGTTCTTTTTTTTCTCTCTCTTTTTCAGACCACTAGATTTAATTATTTCTCGATTGCTTCCACGCTTTTCTGTTAATTATTAATTTCACAGGAAGTGTTTTAAAAATACGGATAACGCATGAGGTCAGATTGGTAATACATTGAAAATGTGTAAATACTTCCCGGCGAAACTTCTGTACCTTACTCTAAACAACCTTGGCAACATGTTGGCCGGCTCACACATTCTCCATAAAGGCCCCCCCCCCCCCCATGCTATTTCCGTATTTTTGGAGACCTGGAGAAAGACATTCGTGGCCGTCGATTTCCTTCGGACGAAGCGGTGCACGCCTGTATACAATCATGTTTCCATAGGCAACAGCAAACCCTTTTCCGTGAAGTCATTGACCGTCTTGTCTCACAGTGGGGTAATGTATTAACAGTTATGGCTATTATTTTTGAAATAATGAAGTTTACATTCTCTTTCCATCTGTCTCGTTTTCATTTGACTGCTCTTATTATTGTTGTTGTTGTTATTCTTATTCTCATCTGGTAGTACTGTATAATGAACTGTAGAATGTAATGTTTACTGTTAGCAAAATGTCTAGGGATGTCTCGTCAGAAGGGAGAGAGAACCTAAAGGTTCTCTCTCTGCTAGGTAAAAGAAGTCATTAGTAA
Source organism: Schistocerca gregaria (assembly GCF_023897955.1). Lineage (NCBI taxonomy): Eukaryota > Metazoa > Arthropoda > Insecta > Orthoptera > Acrididae > Schistocerca > Schistocerca gregaria. The sequence continues at coordinate 696,406,970 of NC_064920.1, forward strand.
AATGAATCCACATACTCTACGAAAATTTATGTATGTATGTTCCACATCTCCTTCTAAACCACTGGACAGATTTCAACAAAACTTGGTATACACATACCTCACTGTTAGTCGACAATCGCTGTAGGGGTAAGAACCACCTATCTTTCAAAGGGAGATAGGTGGGTGTGAAAAAGCTGTGTAGCTGACGACGCACACATACCCATATTTTAGTCACCCAGTATTTGAGAATGAGAGCACTTAGAGACCAGAGACAACTTTTACACAGAACTTCAAACATTTACGAAAAGCTGTTGACCACCACAAAGTAATGAAAGGAAAACAGTTTATCGCTTACTACATTTTCGCTGTTCGTGCAGTAAAACTGCCACATGAATTAAGACGTTCTAATTTATTACTTCATTAATACTGACTGCATTCTCGATGCATTCTGCAGATAGTATTACCAAGTAGCACAGAATATACCAGAAAAATTATATTGCTGTGCGGCACATAGTTCAGAAGATATGACGTCGTAAACATTGAGGTAAGTGAAGACGAAATTGGAGGGTGAAGTTCCCTACAGATATAAGTGAAATATGTGTACAAAAACGTGTGAAAATGTCAAATAATGTGAAATAAACGTATCATGTGCGTACTCTGACAAAGGCGCGGGTAAAGAGCTCCTCCTAAATCCCTGCATAGATTTCAACCTAACTTAGTAAACATCTTACTTACTATCTGGAAAGAAATAATGTGGGAATAGGAACCATCAGCCTGCAATTAGGGAATGGTGTGACTTGGTGATGGAGAGAGAGGGTGGAGAGGGAGAGATGAATGGAAAGATGGGGGAGGAGGAGGTAGACAGAGAAAGAGAGGGAGGAAGACAAATGGAAAGAGGGCAAGGAGAAGATGGACAAACTGAATATTGGATTAAATACTTTCCCGGGCAACGCCGGGTACTTAGCCAGTCTTAGAAAACACATAGATTTACTTAAACAGTGAAGTATGCTCCATACGAGGTTTACATGTATCGCTAGATGATAAATTTTGCTTGATTTGTTGGCAGTATGGTTACAAATTTTTGTCAGTATCCTCCATTAATCAAAGCATCATTACCTCTAATCACTGGTTTCATTAAGGAACAACTTACTGGCTGTGTCCATTGTGTTGTCTTAACCTTAAGCCCAAGTAACAAAAAGAAAAATAACAGGCAGGAAGATGTTAGTACTTCGGTTTGCCAGTCATCAGCAGTTTCAAAATCTCTCTGTTGCGAGTAGATTACATCCAGATGAGACGCCCGGCCGTGACAAACGCGTCAGCAGCAATTCAGCGGCTCCGCTAGATGCATTTCCATGTTAAGCGAACTAGCCCTGCTTTTATCGGCTGGTGCGCTTGTAAAATTTTATTTCACTGTCGCACTGTGTTACTCGTGACAGCTGGCGCATCGAACGCCAGTTGCCATGTAGCACGGTTCATGGCATGTCTCTCGATGTAACACTGCGATTTCACAAAGCTATTTCAAAATCTCCACTCATGTTCGACATGAACAGTCAGTCATACTTTTTTGTTTTTACGTAACATAACTAAGTGTAATAGGTTTGTCGACAGTCAGTACTATAGATGTCTCTATTCTGCGGTTTCTGTTCTCTAATATTACAGTGTATTTAACAACTATCCTCAAATAATGTACTTCAGATAATAGGTTAGTTAAAACCAATATAAACCTGTTTCGATATAAAACCACAAGTGTATTTCATAATTCATACTGAATGTATTATTTGAAAGAAGGTAGATTGCATTGTGAAGTAGATTCGTCCTGAGTACCATATAAATAATTCTGATCATTTGTTATTAAAAACTTTGTTGGGGTATTTAAAACAAATGAAGTTTTACCTTGCTTGTCCTCCAGTGCTATCGTTGCGTGCTGATGATGTTGGCATACACTTCAGCGAAAGTGGTGTATTGGCCTAAGCCTTGGCTATCTTTGACTTCTCTTTCTTTTCACTTGCAAACCGATCGTCTGCCTTTTTTATAACTTTTTTCATTAGTTCGTTCAACAAGCTCAAAATGATTGAGTAGCAATTTCTCCTTTTATGATGATTTTTAAATATTTCGTTTCACTGTACATTTTTCGCGAGCGAACATTCTCACCTGCGTGCACACACTTACCAGTGCGTTTAAACTACTAGTATATGTGCTACAGCATGGAGAATGCTTTGAAAATTCAGAATTCGAAGCTTCCTATCTCAGCATTCAAGTTTATTGTGTGATTAACCAGTTTGCAACCCTTTTACTTTCTAGTTTTGGACGATATAGCATACTTAATTTTAGTTATCGATTAGTACGAGCTGTGCGAAATTTAATTTCAACGTCTCTATAAAAAGGGAGCACTCCGCAGGAGTGGCTAACATATCTTCAGTCCAAGTACACTGTGGCTCGCACTTAACGTGGGCTGATAGAATTTACTACGAGCTCAGCAAAAAAGAGATCTGCAAAACTTATGTGCACATGTTTTGCGCCGGCCGCTGTGGCCGAGCGGTTCTAGGCGCTTCAGTCTGGAACAACGCGACCGCTACGGTCGCAGGTTGGAATCCTGCGTCGGGCATGGATATGTGTGATGTCCTTAGGTTTAAGTAGTCTAAGTCTAGGGGACTGATGACCTCAGATGTTCAAGTCCCATAGTGCTCAGAGCCATTTGAACCATTTGAACATCTTTTGCTATACGAGTTCTTTAGATGCTACGTTCCTTCTGATGGCAGATTTATTTAAAGTAGACAGTGGGCCAGGGAAGAGGTTGCGTAGCCTGTAAGTTAGTTCTTAATTAATCCTATAAAAACAGACTATATTGTTGAAGAACTGCATTCTCCAATTAAATAAGTATGAAGAAGTTTCACATCTTGTTCAGTGTGACTACTACTTAACACCAGGATACAAGAAACTTCACGGAAGCTACTAATCAGTGTAATCGTCTTCCCAATTGACACTCTAAGGACTCGCGAAACACACAGAAAATTAAACACGCAGTGGTAGGCGCGTGTTAAAACATTCTTGCCGAGCGGGACTTTACTCCTGAAATGCCAGGATATGGAAACACTTTTTCGGCACCTTATCAACATGGAATTCTCCCTCTTCGTCGCGTTTTACGCACGCATTCACGATCACAAGGCTATCAGCGAATATCTGCACAGTACTGAGAAAATCGTGCAAGCTAAGCATAGCATACTATAGCCAAGACAATCGTCACAATATCGAAAACAGACGCCACGGAACGGCGTTGACTGTATCAGTCACTGTCTAACCGCGGGTAAGCCTGCAGTCAAACATTCGTTCACAATGTTACGAGTTACTTCCTACGTAGTATGACTTCCTTCACTCATCAAAGACAACGGAACCTCTATTGCAGCTTGATACGCCACTCAGATCTGTCCAATAAGGGTGGAATAGTTTGTTTGCGGTCAATCCCCGTCATTATATCCTTTGAACAAGAGGCTGCCTAAAAGTGAAAGTTCCGTTTTCCGTGACGCCCTATACGTCACGTCGCGTAGTTAAAATCTGAACAACTTCGTTAAAGCGGGCGTCACGTATCTTGGCGGGTTGTGGGGGAGTTCTCGCAGCCAGCAGTTAGTGGTGGGGGGAGCCAGCTGTTGCCCGGCAGTGTGGCCACACTGCGTTACCGCTCGATTCGACTGACCGCCGCGCATGGAAGTACGCGCGCATGCAGGAAAGGTGACGAGGGCAATAACACGTATACGCCTTTGTGAGAAAGCCATTGTCATCGATTCGTCTACCTTTAATATATGGAGTTGTATACAATGTGTAAAAATAAAAAAGCTATGAACGTTGGAAAGAATAACAGACAGACTTGTAATGTTTATTGTGTCTGTCGATCAACATAAGAATACCGTGTTGAGGAACTGGGGAAAATTCTGCGCATTTATTTATCTTTCCTATTCTAACTCAGAAAATACAATCTTATTGTGCTGCCTTGAAAAATAAAATTTGAAAAGTAGAAGAAACTTCGCGAAAAAATGTATACCTACTGATACTCAGACGATTTTTGTAGTACAAAAAATGGTTCAAATGGCTCTGAGCACTATGGGACTTAACTACTCTGGTCATCAGTCGCCTAGAACTTAGAACTACTTAAACCTAACTAACCTAAGGACATCACACACATCCATGCCCGAGGCAGGATTCGTCCTGCGACCGTAGCAGTCGCGCGGTTCCGGACTGAGCGCCTAGAACCGCGAGACCTCCGCGGCCGGCTGTAATACACATAAAATGTTTTGCAATACGTGTGAGTACTGGGAAAAATCGCGGTACATATAGGAGTATTTCTGTTTCCCTTTCGAACCCAGAGAATACGTTCACCATGTAATAGCTTGCCATCTGTACTCAAAATTATTTATTTGGATTGCAGGTGAAATACTCGCACATGTGAAATTTTTGCATTCCAGTTTCTTAAGTGACCTAAGCAAACATCTGAGCAATCTTCATCTAGACCATCTTTTCGGCACATAGCCGAAAGAATCATATTTCAGAAAATATAAAAAGAGCCTGTCATACATTAAACATCGTTATTAAAAGAACCAAAGGTACTTTGTTTCTAGACACCTCACTTACAACAAATAATTTATAGTTGTTGATATTGTCTATTGTACATAGTTATTGTCATACAAAATATAAAACAAGTTTCCACGTGCTGTTTGTTGGGACAATTTTTCGGGAAAGCTAAAACAATTTCTTCTTCAAAAATGAAAACAGCAGTCCGACTAGCATAAATACAAACAGCATTTTACATATTTTGACGGATAATTCAATGTGAAAATCGACGAGTGTAATCACCGAAGACAAGCTTTAAACGAAGTACACAACGAAATTGCGTAAGAAACTAAAATCCCTTTATAATTGCTTTACCAGCCAGGCAAACCTAGACTCAAGTTACATAATACAGGCTTATGATTTACGATACATGTTTAAATGCTTACTGCAGCATTGCAGTACTGTCACAGGTATACCAAAATATCGTCTTCATCCTCGCTGTCTGATTAAGACGAATCCGAATCGTGAAGATTGATTATGAACGGCTCCATCACCGAGACTCCGTCGGTTTCCTTTTTAAAATCTTCTTCCTGGGGTGTTTCAGAATGTCTGACGCAGTTTACCAATGCAGATATGCTTACGTTGTCCACTGCTTCATGTGTGAGTCTTTCCACGTCAACAATTCGGAAGGTGCTGTTTCTTTCCGAGAAATGGGCTTTAACTTGCGCCCATACCAACTCAATAGGGTTGTAGTGCCAGTGATAAGGTGGTAACCTGATTACTCGGTGACCAAGCTGTTTTGCCAGTTCATCTATCTCATAAGTGCGCTATTTAGGCTTGTATGCATTTACGAGCATGAGTAACTCTGCCCTGGTCTGTGACGCTGTGTGAGGAATTTCATTAGAAGACAACCATGAAATAATTTCATCCTTCCTGGTATTTGAAGTAGGAGCCTTATTATCTTGTACAGAGTGCACGCTTGCGTTGTCCATGACAATAACAGAATTCTCTGCCGTGTACGGAAGTTGCTTTTGCACAAACCACCACTTTACGACAGCATAAGTCATTTCAGACTGATAGTCGTCTGATTCCTTCGTCGGCGATGCTTTAAATATTAATTTACTCACTGGTATGAAGCCTGTTTCTGCAGAACTAGCGTGAAGCACAGTAGGGCCTCTCCCTTTTCCCACAAGAACCTCCAGGCCACCAACATCGTCACTTGTCTTCCAGCGCATTGGTCTTGAATGGTTCTGGTGAACGTACGTTTCATCGAGATAAATAAATTCATGATTTTCCGACTTGTTTTATCTCGTGCATTTCTCTCAAGAACACAGTTCTTGCTGCTACAATGTCACTTCTCCCTAAGCGCAGTTTTCTTCCGTCATTGCTCTTTCTGTATTTAAATCCCATCTCCCTTAATTTTGTGAGCATGGTAGATTTGCTGCCGTTGAAACTTTCAACTTCTTTCGTGTAGGAACATCATTTTTCTTCTTTAGGATATTCACGTTGGCTATACATGTCAAATATTATGCGCTGTAACACGTTCTTGCTGAAATCGTCGAACTCACTTAGGAATTTCTTTCGATTTCGGCACTTATCATGCGACTTAATAATAGGTGATTCGTTCTCTTCAGTAGATGCTTTGGCTTCACTGGCGATCCGTTGTACAGTTGTCAAACCGGTTCCACACGCCTCAGCTGTTCGCTCTTGGTACTTGGCAACACAGGGCGACGCTTTTTTCTCAGCTGTGGCTGCCACTTCCAGCTACCGTCTAAAGAACTGATACACGGGAAATATTATTTCTCTCACCTGCCTGTGTAATACTGGGTTAGATTTATTGTTGCCACTCATTTAACACAATGCCTTGCAGTAACTACCGAAGAAGCAACACACACAATGCTAAAACCAATCGTAAACTTGCGCCGCCCAGAACGACATTAAATCGGGCGCTCGCTACGGCTGACTGACTCCTATTGGGCGGCAGGTCACGCGACTCCCGTGCTACTGCGCATGCAGTCCTCACCCGCCGTTACATAACGCCCGTTCTAGTACAAAATGTGGCGAATACGTATTATAACTTGTTTAACTGACTCTGAGCACTATGGGACTTAACATCTGAGGTAATCAGTCCCCTAGAACTTAGAACTACTTAAACCTAACTAACGTAAGGACATCACACACATCCATGCTCGAGGCGGGATTCGAACCTGCGACCGTAGCAGTCGCGCGGTTCCGTACTGAAGCGCCTAGAACTGCTCGGCCACTCTAGCCGGCTATTATAACTCGAACAAATCATAACGAAAACGTTACTTCGTGTGCTTATGTTCCAAATATTACAGTTCCTGAGCCCAACTTCGGGGAAACAGACGATGCAGTTGGTTTCCATTCACTTGAACTGCTTCTTTCTTCTCTTTAAACCGTAAGTTTGTATATATGCTAGCCATCTAGAAGATTGAGGAACCATGTTTAACAGCTTAACGTGGAATTACCTCCGCCCTTTCCGACTTCGCCCCTGCTCGCCGGACTCATCTTTCAAGCGACTCTTCGGTACAGGGGCCCCGTGTTCGTCTCTGACTTCCGTGCTTATCTATCTTTAAAACTAAATGGGACTCAAATTCTCTGATTTCGATACGGATTGCAGCATTAAACATAGAGGTTTTCGCTATGTATTATCAAACACAAGAAATAATAATTCCCTTTGAAATACACTTAAGTTATTATTACGAAAATTTACATAGGAATAAGCTGGGCAGAGAAATGAAACAGCAACGGCGTCTTAAGCTGGCGGATACATTATTTGCACTGTCTGATAAATACCTGTGTTTTAACCTATTGCAGTGTATAATACATTGCGTGATTGCAATGTAATAAACGAAGTAGATCTTCTGGTATACCCGATTAAGCGTACTAGAGGACTGTATAGTCATAGCCGGGCACAACGAACTATTCGTATTTAATAGGATATTCACTGTGGGGAACTTGAATTCACATGTTATTTGAGGTTATATGGAGAACACAATGATGTTCAGAACACATTTAAATAAATTAAAAAGTAGCGTGTGGATTCTCCCTGGATACATCTACATGTGCTGTTGTTTACAGAAAAATGGTTTTCCTGCAGATACGTTTTACGGAAGACTTAAAGAAAAAATAATGCGTAATACAGGATTGTGGGTCCACCTTGATTAAAAACACTCTTGTTTTATTTTATTTCCCAAGCTAGTTTCAGCAGCAGTATGACCATCATCAATGGGTTTTTCTTGTTTCTGAAACATGAAAAATTAACATCGTTACAAACATTACAAACCATTATTACATGTATACTGTTTGGTTACAGATACTGTATTGTGTGAATAGTTTCATAATGCCTTTGTCACAGCATAGTTTCTACAATTTTTGCCGTTATTTCTGGCATATTTTGTTGCTGTTTCTTTGACATGCAGCAGATCATCGGCAACTTTATGAGCAACTGTTATTAAATAAAATAAAACTATTCTGCATCAGGGCTTATCCACAACCCCTTATTGTTGTTTTTGTGCATACACGGACCAACTGAAGAGTTTCAATATACGACTTACAATAGCACGATCAGAAGAAGCCGCAACTATATAATATTTGTGACTGTTCATCTTTCGTCACTTTGAAATCCTCCGTGAACGAAAGTATTAGTCAATAAAGTTACTTATTGAGACAAAGCAGAAAATTTCGCAGACTCCTTTGACAGAAAAAGCTGTTGGTTTTTGACAGCTCTTTTTAATGTGAAGACTACATATCCATTTTATAGCACGTACCATCTAAATCAATTTATCGTAATAGTAATGTTATCGAGCTGTCCTGCAAACTCAGGCATCGTCTGTATTGTCACCATTTTCGGGACTCTTCAGTTGTTTTGTTTACCACTACGGCTGGGAACTAAAATGAAGAAACAATAGAGAGGAGTGGGTCACATAACCCTTTTTCAAAAAATTTCTTCATGGGTAAATATTGCCATTCCATCGCTCAGTATTTTTGCATTCGAAAAGTACATATGAACGATTGTTAAAGAAATCTACACAGCAGAAAGAGTTGTGTGCTGGGTAACAGACGAACGGCATTAGGCCTACTGAATTCTGGAATGTTATTTATTAATAATGGATTTACAGTGTTACCAAAGGATAACAGCAGCGGAAGAACACAACACGGCGAAATGTGTATGTGAGCTACTTGTGCTACTAATAGTTCTTTCTCAGAGGCACGAATACTGCCACCTGTTCTATTGACAGTAGCCTTTTACCTTAGGGCTCTTTCAATATTGTGGTTTTGAGGGTCATGTGTTTATTGGAGAGAGGGCATTAAATTGCCGATTGATTGGAATCTTTTACACGGCGGTACTTGCGGCACAAATATTTTATTATTCATCGTAATGAACATTAATGTGACAACAACAGTGCATTTGGGACGATTACTTTTTTTTCCATTTGTCAACTTGGTTTCATTTAACTGTGAACACAATCAGTTTATCAGATTTACAGCTGGTTACATTGGCAAATCGACACTGTTATTGCGCTAATGCCTGATGCCGTACAAGTGGGTTAGTCGGAAATTAAAACTCTAGTATTTAGTGCCAATCGCATCGGATGAGTGCCGTGCGCGAGAGGATAATCTGCTTGGCGCCCATTCACCTGCTAGTTGGCCTGATTACTAATCCGCAGGACTACTATGCCGCCTGCGGCGAAAAATCGCGCTTGTCACATGCTTTGTTCCCTGCCGTTGCATGCACTTAAGTGAATTCGATGGCGTTGTGATGTTCATCTGTGTTTCTCCGTAGTTCTCTCTAATCTGCCGGGATATGGTGTGATGTATAGCACGCTTGTTGCCAAAAGTGGGAGATTTTACCGAAATACCTGCAACAAAAGAATACAATACATAGGGGTCCAACGGAAGTGTTGTGAAGTGTGGTTGGGGCAGCGATAAATAAAACAGTACTTGGACTGTCAACGCATTTACACTACCAAAAATTTCGACCTGCTTTTGTTCTTTTAGTTTCAGACCTGACACTTGAAGAACTAATGACGAGTAGCTTTGCTTAACAATTAATTATGTTCTAGGGCTGATGACATTAACTCAGAATATCTAAAGGTTTTGGAGAAGACTGTGCTCGTCACTCTCCAATTTTCATGTAGTTCCGAGTGTTTGAGGGATCAGGAAGAATGTCTTACATGCTACCCGCATGGCTACCTTCATCGTTATTGAAGAGAGCATTTTTGAGTACAGAAAATTGTGAACGAAGGCCGGTGTGTGCAGCAGCCCTTTCGTAACTTCTGCACATTTTTAGGGCTCACTTTTTTAGTTAGAATTTATGTCTTCATTGCATTCAGTTTGCTTCAGACACCTCAGTTCCTACTCTCTTCATATCACAATTCAAGATACACTCTGGGATACACCATAATACAGCTGAAATAAGAATTCTAAATCTCTTAGTTCTTGTTCTTAGCTTTATATCTTCATTACCACACCTGTATTGCAAGGCGTCCCTTTCAGATGTATCTTTCTATGCACTACCCTTTTCCTCACGGGCTAACAGTTTTGCACAGCTTGCCATCACTATACGGATTGCATGCTGTCGTATACTAATGGCATTTTTCCGCTCACGTGGACAAGTTTCGGAATGCCGCTGACGGAAAGTCCAAGAAAACCCAAGGCGCTGTGTGATGGCGAGTATGCACAATGGTTACAGTGCGCTCGAATGACAGAAGACGCTAGACAAAAATGAGAATGGTGAAAATAATGCTGGAAACAAAAAGAAATTATAAATGCACGGTGCCAGCGCAAAAGTGTCGGAGTACACTTTTTTTCATTCTGAATGAAGATTTGTGTCATAGTTGCCCTGCTTTCCCGCTGGACGTGGCTAGCAGTGATGTCGTGTCAATGGTCGCGATGAGTGCATGTCTCACATGCTGCATATTTACGTCTTTTGTTATTATGGAGGTGGTAATGGCAGGAAATAAGAATCTGTAATCCAGCAACTACACAGTCTTTGACAAAATACAAGTGGCTACCTCAATTTCTGTAACTTTACAGTAAACATGGTCGGCCTCAGAAGCATGCCTTAGCATCTCCACAAACTGGGAACACTCTGGGATGTGTCAGCCTCTGAAATAAATTTCACCTTCCGCTCGATCTGTTCGTGTGTATTGGTTTTCAGTGGTAAACAACGAGCAGTGTAAACGTGAAGTCGCTCTTTCGAGTCCACAATGTAAACTGCTTTTTGCTGTCGGTTAAAAGTATTCATCTGATACAAGAACACTGATAATTTATTTCACTCTTTGATAAGCTACTAATAGTAAAAACGTTTCAAACATTTCCGCGAAAGATCTCGTTGCTGTCTTTCCAGCCCTTCGCTCGAGGATTTCTCCTCGATGTAGCATTCACTATCTAAATTAACGAAGTTCAACCAAGAATATCTTACGATGAAATTCTCCAAGCTATCAACTAATAGTTTTGCGTCACGAAGCTAGACCAATAGTTGCATTTCTTTTTTTAATTCTAGGAAATACAAAATAATTAATTTATTTAGTGAAGAATCGTATTAAACCAAAACGTTAATGGGTAACAACTGAATTGCCCTTTATCAATTGCAAACAAACATCTACCTCAAAAGAAAACCGTATCTCGATAGAATTGTTGACAGAAATGAAGCCAGACATGCTCATTACTCGATGCATTTCTCCCGCGAGTGAGGCAATAACTATATGTCCTACACTGCTGGAGATATCTACAGTTCGCAACGAATTTCGAGGATGCGGACGAAGACGACTCACTGTGAAGGTTATTGAAGGTTATCATAATTCATCGTGGTTGCCGAGTTCCTGTATCAGACGCTTGTACTTGGAAATTGGTTTGGTTTGGTTGAGAGAGAGACGGAGAGAGAGAGAGAGAGAGAGAGAGAGAGAGAGAGAGAGGACCGCGTCAAAGGACTGAAGAGAGTGCAGCAGCCACCTCCATGTAGCGCACTGTCACTTCTAGCGAACGAGTTAAAGGCTGTATCGTACTCGTACTCCCATAGACTACAGGTGGTTCGATGCTGATGTCTTTTGGCGATTAAAAAATGTACATATACTGAAACTGTCGTGACAGCTCACATTCTGTTTCCTTTTCAGTCTACACTGAAGTGCGAAGGAAACTGGTATGGGCATGAGTATTCAAATACAGAGATATGCAAACAGGCAGAATACAGTGCTGCAGTCGGCAACTCCTGTATAGGACGACAAGTGTCTGGCTCAGCTGTTACATCGGTTACTCTTGCTACAATAGCAGGTTATCAAGATCTACGTGAGCTTGAACGTGGTGTTCTAGTCGACACACCAGCGATGGGACATAGCATCTCCGAGGTAGCGATGAAGTGGGGATTTTCCCGTACGACCATTTCACCAATGTACCGTAAATATCAGCAGTCTGGTAAAATATTAGATGTCCGACCTCGCAGCGGCCGTAGAAAGTTCCTGCAAGGACAGGATCAACGACCCCTGAACAGAATCGTTCAGCGTGTCAGAAGTGCAACTTTTCCACAAACAGCCGCAGATTTAAATGCTGGGCCATCAGTGTCAGCGTGCGAACCATTCAACAAACCATCATCGATATGGAATTTCGGAGCAGTATAGAGACAACCCCAAGAATCCACGGATCCTCCGTGTCAGCGGAGGACTGTTCAAGCTGGTTGAGGCTGTGTAATGTTGTGGATCGTGTGGAGATGGAGTGATATGGGACCTCTGATACGCCTAGATACGACTCTTGACAGGTGCCACGTACGTAAGCATCCTGTCTGATCACCTGCATCCATTCATGGCCCATTGTGCATTCTGACTCACTTGTGCAATTCCAGCAGGACAACGCAACATTCCACACGTCCAGAATTGCTACAGAGTGGCGCCAGGAACACTTTTCTATGTTTAAACACTTCCGCTGGCCACCAAACTCCCCAAACATGAACATTATTGAGCATAACTGTTACGCATTGCAACGTGCCGTTCAGAAGAGATTTCCACCCCCTCGTACTCTTACGGGTTTATGGAGATTTCTGCAGGATTCGTGGTGTCAGTTCCCTCCAGCACTACTTCAGACTTTAGTCGAGTCCTGTTTAGACACTTCTGCGTGTTCGCGGGGTCCCTACACCAAATTAGGCAGTTGTACAAGTTTCTTTGGTTCTTCAGTGTAGGATTAATGTATGTAAATACAAAACTGAATGCTTTTCCATAACATCCACTGAAGATGTATTTAATACGAAAGGTGATACACAGAAAATAAACTGAATAATAACTTGGCAGCAAGGGAAAGACGTTTATGTTATAAACGATCACTTGTCTAGTTACTGCTGAAAATCGCAGCACCAATTAACGCTTTTGGTTTTTGACCGCTGTGTTCTGTCTGCTAATAACTCTTCGTTAGTGTACCAGTTCTATATGAGGGAAAAACATTTCAGTCAGTGTTAATTACTCCTACAGTATATGACTTGTTTCAGGAGAGACATTCAGGGTCTTTTTCGAGATTTCTTTCCTGCTATTATTATTGTCTAAATATTCACAAGACGAGTCTACTGACTGGGTATATTACGTGTCTTATCCGCAGGTATCATCATTGTTACATTGTTTTCCTGGTTGTTCTCCATTCACTAATTCTTTGAAAAAACCAGTTGGTTGGTAGTTTTATCGCTCGAATTTATGCTTGATAATCATCTACAGAACCATACGTTAGATGGTTCAAGTGATTTCATTTATGCCTATCGGCCATGTTTCTTCAATTGTACTTCGGAGTCTTAGAATATCTTCTCTTGTTTCTCTACGCTGTGGGAAGCCGAAATGATTTGCAGCTAATTTAGCTTCGGCTTTGTACTCCATGCGTCTGTATTTACGAAACACGGGTTAGAAAATGAAAATCCTTGATCTTCGCATGCGACTCTAGTTGTTCTTTTGAATCATTATCATGGTATTTTATGGAAGTGGTGCACTAGTAAGACATGTTTTATTTGAAAAAGAAATGGGCGAGCTCCCCCCCATTGTTTCCCATTGGAATCTTGTGCTCCGTTTGTACTCACCTCATCATCGATAGGACGTTAAATCTTGATCTTTATTCTTTTTTTCTTCTTCTGGGATGTGAACAGGTACATATTTTACTAATCAGTATGTAGATCTGATCTCGTCAGCTCATTCAAGGTTTTTTTTTCAAATTTCTTTTTTAATTTTACAGTAATTTAAAGAAAAAATACTTCTATAACTATACTATTCGGACCATTTTTAGGTAGTTTGCTTTGAGTATCTTCTGTTATGTCATATGTAAGGATTAATTCACCTTTCATTCATGTATGGGGCGTGGAAGAATGTTGCTTGTGTGCCTATAGTTGAGCTGTTACTCACTTAATCTTGCCCTCCTCATTTCTAATTGATCGTAAGCACGCGAAATATTTGTAGCTTCCGCCTTGAAATAAGGCATTCACAATTTTTAAGTAGTTTTTCATGAGACATTCGGCATCTTCGTTTGAGTTTTAGCTAGCTAAGATTTTTCAGCCTTTCTGGTCGACTCTCTCAACTATCACACCTGTGACCATTGTAGCTGCTGTTCGGTTTATACGCTCGATGTTCCAGGTCAATCAGACTTGAGGTCTGTCTCACAGCTGAAATGGATCCTATAAAATTAGACAGTGTTTCAGAATGGGTTGCACAAGCATCTTGTAAGTGGTCTCTTTTACAAGCAAACATTATTTTCCGCGTAACCACCTCATATCTCTAGTCATTTGATTTGACTGTCACTTCGTATTTTCTAGCGCAAGTAAATTTTTACGTTTTGTGAAGTGCAGTAATTTACTTTCTTCTACATTAAGATCTAACTGCTTATCCATGCACTAGGTTAATTTTTATCACTACGTAACTGGATATTACTTCTTTTGTAGCAAATGGAACTTTCTTAGATAAAAGTACGTCACCAGTGAAAAGACTAAGATCGCTGCTACCACTGCCCGTTAGGGAATTAATTAAAACGTGAGCATCAACAATGGTCCTGTTCCACTGGATGACACTAGCTATTATTACTGTGTTCGTGCGTCATTGCCGAATGATAACGTGAGCAATTCTCAAAACAATAGTAACTCGGTTATATGTATCAATCTATCGTATCAACTTACGGGGCTCGTAAACGGGAGAACGTTGATTAAAATCCCATTTTGTCGACAGGACGTAAAAACGTATGCTTCCTTCCGACAACAACAAAAAATAGGGGAAAAAATCGCGTAGTTGGAATTTTTTGTACCGTGATAGGAGTGAGTGCCTTGAAGAAAATACTAAAAATAGTGACTGGTGGGTGAGCGGGGAGGTTTAAAGGTAGCCTCAGTTCCTTATGTGTTTGTCGAATAACTCGAAAACCGCGGCTTCTAGCGAAAATGTTTTCCACGATAATTACACTGAATTTCATGAAAAGGCCCAATTCATTTTTTCAGCTGGAATAAATGGAAACGCCGCTAATTATGAAAATAATGTTTAACTGACATAAAAGCTGTGTTTATTGTAAATTTCATTGGTTAAGAACAATTATTAAATGTGTGCACCTGATCTAAGTGTTGTATATGTCGGTGTGACGTACAGTCAAAAGCTGTGTAGATATCCATGGACATCACATTGCGAGATTCCTGTTCTCTAGGAGTAGCAGAAATCCTCGCATGATGTCCCACAGTGTCATCAGCCATGTTCCATTGTGTCTAACGTAATACAGGTGACTGTTAAATGCGGGCAGAGGTCCAAAATGTCGTAGACAAACGCAGAGTCTGCAAGTTATAACAACAGTTCATTGTACAATCTAAACTGGAGTGCAATCTTTTTGTTTTAAGCTCATAAACAAAACTCACCATTAGCGCAAATACTGGCCGTGAAAGCCAGCGCTGTATGATCAGTATGATCAGCTCTTGATTTGTGGACGGTTCGACAAGAGTCAAAGTGCTCACAGTAGTGAATCCATTACGCAGTAACAAATGCTTATAACTGTTCCACAGAATCACGTTAAAAGTTGCTGTAACATCTGCGGCAAGTTGGCCACTTACCTTGCAAACGTACCTCCCTCAGCCATTGGCGGTCACCCAATGCCCCACATCATGCAGAATCCCGCAACCCATCCTCCTCTTCCCATTCCAACCACCAATACCCATTTACTAGAGGTAAGTAATAGAAGCTGTCTTTTTACAGTACTTAATGATTTTTTTTGTCTGTAGTTCTTTTTCATTTCAGAAAAATTGTTTTCCTTCTCGACCAACGCAGTAAATACGTTTGAACATCTTTTGTAATATTGCTGCGTGTAACTCATGAAACGAATTAAGGAGACGTATGGCTCTTTAATTTCTGCAGCTGTACAATTGCCTTGCTTGCATGAAAGCAAGAACTACACGTATTTTGCTTTTGGCAGAGAAATAGCTGTTCTGGCGACGTTGATTTAATTTACACACTGAAAATTTCAACCACCAAAGGCCGGTGTTGTGAAACTAGCGTGCCAGAAACTTGTGCGGTGTGCTGTTCTCGGAGACGGTAATTTCGCGCCGCTCGCCATTGTCGCTGTCCGTAACTCAGAGCGACGCACCTCTGCGTGAGGCGCCGGCTCTGAGGGAGACGCCGTTACTCAACACGGCTACCGGCCGGGCGTGCGTCCTGCCCGGCCATTGCTCCAGCGCGTAGTTACACGCGCGCACGTTATCGACTTCCAGACGCAGGAACACTGCCAAAACATTCTTTCTGTCTTCACAATCATTACTGTCACCATTACCGTCCCAAGTGTAGTGGCCAGATGCAGACACGATCTAATAAGAACATTCGTGTAGAGATTAAGCTGTATTGTCTTCTAAAATGGTGGACCAGATGCGAAAACAACATTCCATAGTTCCCTGCGTGGTGCAAGTCTTTCGATTTGAGGCGTTATCTGTTGGTGGCTTGATAATTTCCTTTTTTAATTTAAGCAGCCTCTGACTAGTTCACTGGGGCTTGTTGCATGTTATAAAACTCTGTGATCATTACGGTTTGTTGGTTGGTTGGTTTGGGGAAGGAGACCAGACAGCGAGGTCATCGGTCTCATCGGATTATCGAAGGAAGTCGGCCGTGCCCGTTGAAAGAAACCATCCCGGTATTTGCCTGGAGCGATTTAGGGAAATCACGGAAAACCTAAATCAGGATGGCCGGACGCGAGATTGAACCGTCGTCCTCCAGAATGCGAGATCAGTGTCTAACCACTGCCCCACCTCGCTCGGTGATCATTACCGTGAAGTGAACCTTCGCTCCCCCCCCCCCCCCCCCCTCACGTTAGCAGACAGCGTTGCTAGCTGCAAGACTACGGAAGCCGTCAGTGCGAGACTGACCATTTGGAATTGTGACGGGTCAAGTACTTCCACGACGAAGGCCATGTAAACGCTATTCCCATAAGGGTTCACGTTCATCTACCTTACTTGTGAGATTTCTCATGCATTATATATATTTTTTGTGCACATGGAAAATGCCGGAAAGCGTCCACATTTTCAATCTCTTTTTTACCTACTCTTCTCTTTATTACTGGCTATGGTGTTGAATAAACGAAGGAGCAGTAGATACTTTATTGTCCCTCTTCCAGTTTATGAGTACAGCGGTTTGAACTATGGATATGACACGCCATTTGGAGGATATCAATGGGCAGTACCCGGTGTCACAAAATTCTGTGTAAGAAAACTTTCATCAATAATAACGACTTAATTTGAACAGTTGAAAATACTGAAGAAGAAAAAGACATACCGACAACGGTATCTAACTGCTCTGTGTGTGTTCTGTCCACAATTGTTAATTGATGTAAATTGCCTTATTTCCCGACTGTCATAACCGTGCTTAGTACTCACAGTTAGTGTGTGCTGCTGTTTACATATTTTCTATTATCGAACGATTTTTATAGTACGCTTACCATCAAAGATTTTGCTTGCATTAAGTTTGTTTTCCTGTATTTGTTCGCGACAGCAGAATGACTGCAGAATGCAGTGAAAACTTACACTTTAATCCTGAAACATTGAGAAGCTAAACGAGAAATAGTAATATTGAAAGTACGTAATTCCATCTTATGCTTTTGCTCACTAAAACGCAAGTAAATGACGGTCAACAAGGAGTGCACTGTGATACAGTTAATGGGATTTGTATTTCAGGTAACATTGGAATTTGAAAATGCATTCTCGCATTGCCTATTGTGAAGGTAAACTACGCCTTTGTTGTACCTAATGCCCGACCGCAGAGTTCAAGGCTACAAGCATTTATGCAGGACTTTTCTAGCATTCAACTGGTTAGAATAATATGAAACAACGAGACAGAAAGTAGAGGGGGGGTGGAAGTGGAAGAGAGAGAGAGAGAGAGAGAGAGAGAGAGAGAGAGAGAGAGAGAGGGCGGGAGGGAGGTAGGGATTCCATCAACGATCAGTTGTCTGTAGATACGCGAACCACTTCAGGTATCATTCTGCCGATATCTGAATGGAAATTAACGCATGCTTTCGGACAAAATGTAATGTTCTCAGTCTGTGGCATATTGCCTTCACGTAAGTTAGTAATCTGTAATCTTGTGCTAGTAGCTTACCCATGAAAACAAGTAGCTAATTATTACTTTTGAGAAATAACTACCTGTGACCGCCTAGTCCGTAGACACATTTATATAATTTTGCGCGGTGTGTGATAAACAGAATATCATACAGCTATCGGTGACCTAGTATCAGCTATCGCTTATTCTTCACTGTTCTTAAAGACTGAGTCGTTTTGACGGTCAACCGTGCAACATACATACTTCATTTCACACATCGGGCTAAGCTTCGCCATAGAATTACAATAACAAGACATTCATCTCGTTAACTTTCCCACAAAAGCAGACACAAACACAGAGATAATATCGCCTTTCTGTTTTTGTAGTGATATTGTGCCACGTTTTACGAGTTTCAGTAATTACATTGCCCAGAGAACAAGTATGTACAAGGCATTAAAGATACCCTCAAATTTTCAGTAGTTGGTTTCAAAAGTAGTACACCATAGTGCACTTACGTTGCACTGTTATACATAACAAAAAGACACGAAAGATCCCAATATTCCTAAAATATAATTTCGATCGCCGGGGCAGCATCGACGATTTTTATTTTCAGTCGACATTTCAGTCGACATTTCAGTGAAATTGAGTAAAATTATGTTCGCAACTAGAGTCAGCACCGTATTCGGGGAAAACCGCTCATATTACATGTGTTGGTGTCTAGACAACACAAAAATTTCTGTACGATCGGTCATGGTAGACGACAG
The DNA here is from genome assembly GCF_023897955.1 of Schistocerca gregaria. Taxonomy (NCBI): domain Eukaryota; kingdom Metazoa; phylum Arthropoda; class Insecta; order Orthoptera; family Acrididae; genus Schistocerca; species Schistocerca gregaria. The sequence goes on from NC_064920.1 coordinate 696,425,781, forward strand.
AAACGTTTGCGGACCGTAACTCGCTCCCATGCAAGCCCATAGCTAACGATTGCATGGTCAGTTACATAGCATACCATTTCCGTTCTGAGATAGACATGGGTTGTGAAAACGGCGGGAGGTAAAAGTTTCTAATTCTTAGTTAAAAGTTTGTAATTCTTAGTAACAGAATCGATAAATGTAATGTAAGTTAGTTCGTCATACAAAACATATTTGTTGCCACTGTAGTCTATTAATTACCTGTTTCGTTAAGATGTGTAATAGCGTTGAAATTTTACTTTTAATGTGGTAATTTGAAATCTTTTGAAAGGTTCATGGATAGTTTAACAGCTTCTTTACTGTGAGGGCGGTCTCGTGTAATATGACTACTTTTCCCACCCACGATGTGTTTTTTTCTTCGCAGTGCTCTCGCTAATTAATTTCATGGATAGTTTTGCCCTGCATGGAACGACGAACACAGGCTTAAGATTACCGCAGCTTCGGAAAACATGAAGTAGCCTGTTTGACTAATTTCTTGGTCCATACTTATTATCTAGTGTCTCATTACAGCTTAACAAGTACATTCTTAAATTGAGGCACTTAGAGAAGATGGCAATAGAGATATCTATGCAGGTATGAAATTTTACGTATAAAATACGAATAACAAACGTTAAAGATTTCGAGAAATAATATTCCTGAGTGTACATTTTTTTATGTGTGTTCGTGTCAAGGTCAGAGATAGATTTGGGGATAGAGATCTTCGCAAAATACAAAGGACCACGGATGGACTTTCGACTTACTAGTGGCTCTCTGCTTTCCTTTCGCAACGTCTTTTTTTCTTATTTCTTTTATTCATTCATTTTTTCTTTTTATCCTCTTTTGTTGTTTTCATTTTACGACCAAGGACATTTGTTAAAGCTGGTTATTTAAAGCAGCAGGATTTCCGTCATGGCTATAAATTTTACCCTTCATGCTCTGAAGGCAAAGAACCTACTGAAAATAAATCCGCAGCGTAAAGTGTTTCTGTCGCGTCTATAAAACCAGCTTAAGGGATTCGCGATGCTTTGGTGAGTGCACACGATATCCTAAAACGCTAGGCGGCACATTGTGTCTCATATTCTTGTATCTTGAATCAATTGTTCACAATGAATTGTGTTGAAGCCAAATGAGTGAGTTCTTTCAGTGAGTATTCCTTCACCGATTAATTCGTGCGAAAGCGAAAGCTACCTGAGTGAATTCAAAGCTACCTGCTTATTAATAATATATTCGTAGTGCCACGGAAGTTTTCCTTTCTGTGAAAATAATTTCTTTTATAGTTGTTGCAGCGCTAACTGTTGCCGAAATTGCCTGATGTTGCGTATCTGTTTATTAGTTTTATTCTTATTGCGTTGATATCAACCGAAGGAGCTGTTTTGTGCAATACCTGTTGGTGACATTACATATTCAGAGATTCGATTATTTGGTTCTTCCACCTATGCGAAAATATTGTTTTTCTGAAGGGTAGATACTGTGTATTTGTCTAACATAAAGAGTTCATAGAATAAAATGATTCTGTAATTACTTCTAACACTTATAAAGTAGCAAGTTGAGTGTTATCATAGGTGCAGTTAGATATGGAGACTTGAGCTCCTCCGGTCCAGTAGCTGCAGGAGATTCGTCGGTTTTTTAGTTAGAACCCAGCAGACACACCTGTGTCAGATGCCGCCTGTGGTGCCAGTGGAACGCCAATCGAAATAAACTACATTAGTTTTCTCTGATTTTGTTCCAACGTTACACATTGCTTTTTGTTATTGCTGAAATGATACTGTCCAAATTTGATTTCGTTATTTATAGTAGTTTCGAAAATTTTAGCTAAAAGTTACAAACATTCAGGTATTTCAGAACTGATAGAGTAACGGCAATAGGTTAACTTTCAGCATCGTATGAAGCTATTGTGAAAAGTTTAGCTTCTAAAAGTCTCTTAACTAGATTTTTTCGTTTTATAAGATGTGTAATTTTTATTTGACAAAATATTATAACCTTTTAAATTAACATTCAGTTATATTTTGCTATGTGAGCGTGTGGGAGTGATCGAGAGCGTGAGGGAAATATGAAAATTCGCAATGTTTTCTTTTGTGAAGAACTCTGTGAAAACCAAACTGTGGGAAAAATTCCTGGGAAGAACCTCGAGTCATGTAACATATGTCTGAGTGAGCATGCTTTTGTACAAGACTGCCAGAAGTTAGGAACGGAATAAGTTTGTTATTTAATTTTAGAATTATTTTATAAGTTATTTGGTTTATAATTAAATCTAATGTAATGAACTGAAGTTCTGCTTACATAAATTACTTTCTAAATTGTGATTGGATAAGACAGGATTTTGCGAGAATAATCTAGAAGGAATGTTCGATCGGTTATTCAGATCAACAAACAGTATCGAGAGCTTCCCGCACGAATAGACGTGTGCTATCCGTACGAGGGCACTGCCTAGGGCGTCGCTTTCGAACCATTGTACCGAACACATCACGCTTCCTAACCATTATAACGAACACATCACGTTAGATAGCTCTTCGCAAATCGTATGTAAAATGAAGAATTAGAGACGTAACAGAAATTAGAGAAGCGACTTTCGTGGGAAGCGTAATAACTACGTATGGAATATGCTGGTCGAACTTAGAAAATCCGGGTGGCAAGTTTCGCATTCGTGACCGAAGTATGGCGAGCACTTCTGTACAGGAAGACAACTGAATCGGCAGAATGTTTAACTCGCGTCAAGTTGTGGGTCAGTGACTTAACCTAATGCCTGATGTTTGTCATTAATTTTTAGTAATTGATTTTTAACTAGAGCTCCGCGGCCTTTATCTGATAGTCATTAGGTGGTGATTTCCTTAACGCTGCTTTGCACCACCCCGATAGTAGCTGCTACGACAGCGTGAAGGGACAACGAGAGACAAGAAGCCTGTCCAGATAGGTGGGTTAACAGTACGAAGAAAACCAAATCTCGCCCCGACGCTGTTGGTGCATCGTGCGTTCGGGAAGAAAAAAGTTAACGGGAACGAGAACTTTAGAAACAGCGGAATAAAAAAAAAGAAAGATTCACACGTGTGAAAATAAACTTTCGAACTTGAAAGTAGAAAGAGGAAGTGTGAAGCAAAGACGATTTATTAGGAATCGCTGCGGTATATCGTTATTTAGCGGTCCTGAGAAATTCGAGGATGTGTGTTCGTAAGTGTGTACACGTCGTAACATACGTGTGGACCTCAGATATATGTTCTTTGATAAGTCTGTATGTGAACCAAGCGCTGAGCATTTTGCAGTCTCCTTTTCATGATGTACATCTGATTCGAAATACTGTTGCAGACGAGGTTCTAATAGGTGTTTGTCGTGAGCAGGTAGTTATTCTTGCACTTAACTTTACGGTCGAGGCGAGGCTTCGAAGTCTTTGCGAAAAGCAAGGCCGCGAGACTGTAGGATAAGTCGTATCCAGCGGGGGTGAAAAGTAATTACTCGTAACTGCTCTAGTCCTTTACACTCCAGTCACTCTACTTTTAACGTAATCACACTGCCACAAAATATACCCAAAACGAAGCACATGGTAAGAGCCGAGACCGTGTTAATCACGGCTGCGGAGCGCTTTAATCAGAATGTGCTCGCGCCCTGATGAAATATCAGCCGGAGAGGGCGGCGGGGCTAATTAACCCCTTCTTGCGGCCTGCTAATGAATTGCAACCTGCCAGCGGCTGCTGCGGGCGGAGACATCTGCCGTAGATAGTCGCACTGGTCCCACCCTTGCTCTGCCACTGCTACTTTGGCCGGCTGTCTTCGACGAACTTATTAAGCGCTGGGCGATCGTCTCTCACAAAATGAGGGAAGAGTAGTTGTAAGCATACTGTATACTGAACTTACGGCTTAATACTATACACAGCCCACTTCCAAGACGTCATAAATAGATCCTGATGGACCACATGTATTGGTAAGCTTCTCTTTGTTAAAAGGCAGGATTGCATCTGTGTCTAACATGGTGCCCCTTAATGAGATACGTACAACTAGAGAACTTCTTTTATATTCGCATCTACACTGATCAATCAAAACATTGACCGCCTGCTCAGTAGCGTGTTTTGCAAAGAAATAGAGATTCTTCAGGCCGTTGGTTTGTGTGCGAGAAGGTGGAGCCCTTTAGCGTCCCAGAAGTGCTCCATTGGGTTCAAATCAGGGAGTTCTGGTGGATAAGACGTCAACATGAATCCCCTACACACTCTTCAAACCACTGCAGTACGATTCTGGACTTTCCATATTAGAAGATGCCACCACCGCCGCGATGGACATCAAGCAAGAAAAGGAACAGGTGGCCCAAAGTAAAGTTCATGTATTCCATAGATGACATATCCTGATAATGCCCGCAGGCCCCATATCCTGATAATGCAAACTGGTCAAGTCTCTTACTTCTACCTTCTGTGCTGAAGCGTGGACTTCCAACACGGTCTGGCCTATTTTTGGTTTCACCATCTCTCAACCACTTTCCATGGAAGCCTATGCCAGTAGTTTTCGCATTTGCGGTCTATACAGGGTGCTACAAAAAGGTACGGCCAAACTTTCAGGAAACATTCCTCACACACAAAGAAAGAAAATACGTTATGTGGACATGTGTACGGAAACGCTTACTTTCCATGTTAGAGCTCATTTTATTACTTCTCTTCAAATCACATTAATCATGGAATGAAAACACACAGCAACAGAACGTACCAGCGTGACTTCAAACACTTTGTTACAGGAAATGTTCAAAATGTCCTCCGTTAGCGAGGATACATGTATCCACCCTCCGTCGCATGGAATCCCTGATGCGCTGATGGAGCCCTGGAGAATGGCGTATTGTATCACAGCCGTCCACAATACGAACACGAAGAGTCTCCACATTTGGTACCGGGATTGCGTAGACAAGAGCTTTCAAATGCCCCCATAAATGAAAGTCAAGAGGGTTGAGGTCAGGAGAGCGTGGAGGCCATGGAATTGGTCCGCCTCTACCAATTCATCGGTCACCGAATCTGTTGTTGAGAAGCGTACGAACATTTCAACTGAAATGTGCAGGGTCCCATCGTGCATGAACCACATGTTGTGTCGTACTTGTAAAGGCACATGTTTTAGCAGCACAGGTAGAGTATCCCGTATGAAATCATGATAACGTGCTCCATTGAGCGTAGGTGGAAAAACATGGGGCCCAATCAAGACATCACCAACAATGCCTGCCCAAACGTTCACAGAAAATCTGTGTTGATGACGTGATTGCACAATTGCGTGCGGATTCTCGTCAGCCCACACATGTTGATTGTGAAAATTTACAATTTGATCATGTTGTAATGAAGCCTCATCCGTAAAGAGAACATTTACACTGAAATAAAGATTGACACATTGTTGGATGAACCAGTCGCAGAAATGTACCCGTGGAGGCCAATCAGCTGCTGATAGTGCCTGCACACGCTGTGCATGGTACGGAAACAACTGGTTCTCCCGTAGCACTCTCCATACAGTGACTTGGTCAACGTTACCTTGTACAGCAGCAACTTCTCTGACGCTGACATTAGGGTTATCGTCAACTGCACTCGCATTGCCTCGTCCATTGCAGGTGTCCTCGTCGTTCTAGGTCTTCCCCAGTCGCGAGTCGTAGGCTGGAATGTTCCGTGCTCCCTTACACGCCGATCAATTGTTTAAACGTCTTCCTGTCGGGACACCTTCGTTCTGGAAATCTGTCTCGATACAAACATACCGCGCCACGGGTATTGCCCTGTGCTAATCCATACATCAAATGGACATCTGCCAACTCCGCATTTGTAAACATTGCACTGACTGCAGAACCACGTTCGTGATGAACACTAACCTGTTTATGCTACGTACTGATGTGCTTGATGTGTACTGTAGAGCAATGAGTCGCATGTCAACACAAGCACCGAAGTCAACATTACCTTCCTTCAATTGGGCCAACTGGCGGTGAATCAAGGAAGTACAGCACATTCTGACGAAACTAAAATGAGCTCTAACATGGAAATTAAGCGTTTCCGGACACATGTCCGCATAACATCTTTTCTTTATTTGTGTGTGAGGAATGTTTCCTGAAAGTTTGGCCGTACCTTTTTGTAGCACCCTGCATAGTCAATAGAATGATAGGTTTTGTGACTTGCGTTAAAGTTCCCCTCCGTTCCATTCGCGATTAGACTGTGGAAATGCTGAATGATTTTGTCTCTCTGTAAATGTTATTGATCTACAGGGTGAACACAAAATCTTGCCTTGATTATAAAAATTTATAAAAGAATAACCGCTTGACATAATAAGTTACATTTGATGTCGTTACATAGGTTAGTGTTACAAGTTGTGACCAGTAGATGGCGTTAGTGCTCCACAACACCGAAGCGGTCTGTTGGGTCACGTTTCTTGCCGGCAAAATGGCGTCGAAGCAGGAGAAAGCGCAATGTGTGCTTTGGTTTTGCGAAACGAAATCGCCCATCAGTGTTCAGCGTAAATTTCGGGCATCTGATGGATATAGCCATCCTGACGTTAAATCAATAAAGCGATGGTACGCGAAGTTTAACGAAACAGGTAGCGTGGAAGATTGTCCTCGCAGTGGCAGGCCTTGTGTGAGTGATGCAACTGTTGATCGTGTTCGGCAGTCTTTTCAACGGAGTGCGTTTAAATCAACTCGTCAAGCATTACGTTGACTTCAAATCCGCAAGCAAGTGTGGTGAAGATTCTTCATGACAAGCTTAGGTTGCATGCTTACAAAGTGCATATCGTACAAGCCATGCAACCGAATGATTTGCTGACGCATGCTGAATTTGCAACTGAGATTCTCATCAGGATTAATGGGGCTAACGATTACGTAAATCGCATATGCTTCACCGATGAATCCACCTTTCATGTAAGTGGAATGGTAAATAGCCGTAATGTCCGTATATGGGATTTAGAGTCTCCACATGCTTGTGTACAGTTACGGATAGGCAGCGGAGAAATGTGTTTGGTGCGGCCTCATTTGTAAGCAGCTGGGCTTTGATAGTGCGTGATTTCCTGGATGAAACATTTCAGGATTGGTGGATTGGAAGGAACGGTCCAACACCCTGGCCACCCCCGCCCTCCTCCAGACATTACGCCCCTTCAATTTTTTTTCTGGGGCTATGTCAAGGACAGAGTCTTCGTCACCCCAGTTGCTGACGTCGACGAACTGAAGGCTAGGATACAAGTTGCTGTGGCTACTGTGACAGAACACATGTTACGAAACACGTGGCGGCAACTGGAATACCACTTCGACATTCTCCGAGCTACCAAGGGAGCACACGTTGAGGTTTGCTAACGTAAGTGGTGTTAAAAAAAAAACTTGTAACATTAATCTATGTAACGGCATCAGATGTAAATAATTATGTCAAACGGTTATTCTGTAATAAATTGTTATAATCAGTGCAAGACTTCGTGCTCACCCTGTATTTTATCTCGGCGATGTCTATGGGAGTGATATCATATACACGACACTGAAAATGGTCGTAGATTACGCTCTTTTAACCGGTTCTTACAGTTGGTGCACCATTGGTAGTCTACCTTCACGTACATAACTTGCAACTTGTGCCATGAAAGCTTTATTTGCTTCTCATTGCTGACAGGTTAGGATGCAACCTACACACACGTGATCTGATGATCAAAATGGCTTTTGTGGTAAGTATCCACGACTAGTGAATGTTTATCCCTTTACTCGGAGGACGATCTTGTGAAACTCGTAAAAGATTACTACTAACTGGTCATGGTATTAAGTATACTATGTAATATCAGATTTTGTAATTTGTATATTAAGGTTACAATAAGAACCTAAAAACTGCTGGAAACCAGTATTCAACATACGCTGAAAAGCCTTTTCTTCTTGAGCATAAAATGAGAAAAATTATCCTGAAACATTTCTAAAGGAGTAATTTATGATAATACTGGTCTTGTATCACGTAAATCTAGACTGAATCTGTAGTTTGATATCACCATATACTAAAATACTTTGGCCTATTTTCGGTTCATCGACCTATTGGTGTCTCCTTACCAATGGCGGCCGGTTATCACCTGCCAATGTGCTGCAGCACACTGTAAATACCACACAAAAATTGTACCATTTCGCTAAAAAGGCGAGCCGGAAATCGTACTAAAATCATGCTATTTCTGTTCAAATGCAAGCCGGAAATCTCTTCGAATACATGCTGGTGTTAAAATAAAATGGATGAAAATATGTTTTCAAACCGTCTCTCTGTGATAATTATAAAACGAGTGCAGCGTTTCACATAGCACCAGGTCAGTATTTTTGTTTGAAATTGCGTATAGTGTATTGTGCAAGCTTAAGAGTGTAAGGACTTTTATAAGATCCTTTGTCGTGAGGGTACTGTAGGTGCCGGTCTAAACCACAAACTTAAGTTGCGGACCAGGGCTCATGTCTTGCTGATTAGTTCCTCGCATTGTTAAACTATTAATTACGATATTTTAAAAGATAAGTTAAATTTGTTTGTAGGTAAAATTGATATATACGATTTAGTTATGGTTACTGCCCTCGTACGTTAACAGACTATAAGCTGGGTGGTAGTAAAACAAACAACTATACGAGGAAATTCAGTATGAAAGGGTTTTCCTAGATGATATGCTACAGAGACCATTTACAGTACCTCTTTGGACGAGAAAGTGAGTTGTAAAAAGTTAGGCCCGCATCTCGTGGTCGTGCGGTAGCGCTCTCGCTTCCAGCGCCCGGGTTCCCGGGTTCGATTCCCGGCGGGGTCAGGGATTTTCTCTGCCTCGTGATGGCTGGGTGTTGTGTGTTGTCCTTAGGTTAGTTAGGTTTAAGTAGTTCTAAGCTCTAGGGGACTGATGACCATAGAAGTTAAGTCCCATAGTGCTCAGAGCCATTTTTTTGTAAAAAGTTAGGTAAGGGACGAGGCTTACTTATTTGACTTACGTAAAACTGAAAATTTAGAAATACGATCAAAATATTTTGATCAGCTTCCTGATTTTCCGGAAGCAATCCATAAGCTCGAAAACTTAAATACTCACGAAAATCTAAAAGATAATTTTCCTCAAGCTATCAAAGAAACCGAAGAAGTTATTAAAACGGTATGAAACTAGTGGCGAAGACTCCATTACAGCAGAACCTTAAAATGGGCTCTACCAAAAATCTAAAAAAGGTGTAAAATTAATCGTTGAGAAAACTTTAGCATTCACTACATAAGACAGGCAACAAACATTGTGATAACAACAACAAAGGAATTTCTTTGCAACCAGTTGCATGTAACATGTTTTCCAAGATAATACTAAACACAGTAGATATGTGAATATCAAGGTGGATGTAAGAAGGGCAGATCATATTCCGAACAAGTATTTAATCTGAAGTCAATCATTTTCCATAGACTACTGAAACCAAAAGGTCAGTATTTTTCTGTGAAATAGCTAGTGGTGTGTTGTGGAAGCGTAGAGTTTGAGGAATTTAGGAAGCACCGTTGTTGAGTGGCAGTGGCGGCCGAGTGCTCGTGTTGTAGCTGACTGGTTAACATGTGTTACGATACGTGTATACTGCGTTCCTTGTGCAGTCACATAACTTCTGAGTAGTGATTCTTCTTGTTCATCGTCTTCATCAGTCTTTGTGTATTGTTCATGAAGCGGAGGTTCCGTTTCGTACCAGTAAATAATGTCCATGAATGCGATCAGGAAAAATGCTTTGAGGTTCGCCTTTTATGAGAACACAGGACGTCTGCAACCTACAGCTTTGGAAGTTTGTGAATGGCTGCATGAAAATTTCAGTATTTCTGGTGACAATTTTGAGTTCTTTCAAATGGAAATACTGTATTTCTGCTAAATTGCATAGTTCTGTTATGTTGAACAGAATATTATTGAAAATCGAGGGCGACCCTTAATTCATGTATATCTACATCGATACTCTGCAAATCACATTTAAGTGTCTGGCAGAGGGCTCATCGAGCCTCCTTCACAATTCTCTATTATTCCAATTTCGTATAGCGCACGGAAAGAGTGAACACCTATATTTTTCCGTACGAGCTCTGATTTTCCTTATTTTATCGTGGTGATCGTTCCTCCATATGTAGATCGGTGTCAACAAAATATTTTCGCAGTCGGAGGAGAAAGTTAGTGATTGGAATTTCATGAGAAGATTCCGTCGCAACGGAAAACGCCTTTCTTTGAATTATGTACAGCCCAAAACCTGTATCATTTATCTCCCATATTTCGCGTTAATACAAAACGTGCTGCCTTTCTTTGAACTTTTTCCATGTACTCCGTCAATCCTATCTGGTAAGGATCCCACACCGCACAGCAATATTCTAAAAGAGGACGGACAAGCGTGGTGTAGGCAGTCTCCTTAGTAGTTCTGTTACATTTATTAAGTGTCCAGCCAATAAAACGCAGTCTCAGGTTAGCCTTCCCCACAACATTCTATCACCGTGGTGATTCTGTCAGTGCCGTTCCTGTAGGTGAAGCCAACAGCGAACAGAAAACAGTCAGGCGGCTAAATCTTTTCCCAGAGCTGGACAACGAGGTCTTGATACAGGTACTTTCTAATCATGGACAGGAAAAAACATTGTAATCGAAAAACCATATACTAGATACAAGTTCATGCGTTACAACGGGATTAGATCGATACGAATGTTCGTTACGTCAGATATCCCGTTGCACGTTCTTCAAATTGTTTGCAAGGCACACAGTATGCTCTGGGTAAACTCCCACGTGTCACATGTGCAATTAACCAGAAAATCTTCGAGAAAACTGCCCATGGCTCCTGTTTATTCTACGAAATAATCTGCAACAGCCGATAAGATTCGAGGCGCAAGAACTGATTCCATCAAATACTGCAACGGGAAACACCAAGAATACTCGTATGGAATCCACTGACCAAACCCCAGTTTAGCTGAAGAGGAATTACCACACCTGAACAAGAGACCAGTAATAAATGAAGCACACAAGAAATCAGACAATGATCAAAAGCATGAAACAGATAAAGACGATCCTGCTACTTTTGTTTACGAAAACAGTTAAAGAATCCGTGGATTCAAGAGCAAGAAAACGAAACAGACATGGTAAATAAAAGTAAAGGACAGTAAGAGCTCCTAAGAGAACCGTGAAGAATAATCGGCATAGATACCAAGGAAACAGAAGCCCGATAACGTTCAAGCGATATACGTTGGGCACGAGATTGGGATGGAAACTCACGCGTACGCAGATATTTTTGAGTCACGACAACCATACGTGGCGAGCCCCCTGAGCCGTCCGCAGCAGCAAAGTAAACCCCAACCACTGCAGGAAACAACATGCCAAGCAACAAAACAATAACCGTTGAGTAAAGCCACAGTAGCTGTGACTGGAGCGTGTAAACGGGAAAGTAAAATAGAAGATTGTGCGAAAACCGCTTTCAGTGGCATCGCACGATCTGCAAAGCGTACACTTAAAAAGGGAAGCATATAAACTCTAAAGTCTTTGAGTAGACACCGAGAGCGAAAGCCCAAAAAAACACAAATGCAGTACGTCGCAAAATAAGAAAGGTATGGAAATAGAACAAGACGATGTGAGAGGAGAAATAGAAAGTGTATATCCTGGGAACGAATCAGGACAAGACAATTAAGTTAACGAACATGAATGGATATGAAAACTGACAGCCCCGCGGAGTGGCCGTGTGGTTTGAGACGCCATATCACGGACTGCGCGGCCCCTCCCGCCGGAGGTTCGAGTCCTCCCTCGGGCATGGGTGTGTGTGTTGTTGTTAACGTCAGGTAGTTAAAGTTAGTTTAAGTCGTGTGTAAGCCTAGAGACCGATGACCTCAGCAGTTTGGTCCATTAGGAACTCACATTTGAAAACTGAAAAATAACTTGCAGTGGACAATGGGAGGGTGATTACACTACTCACGCTAAATATGTGTCAAAGAACATAAGAAAAAAAGATGAGGAGTACCCAAAACTACGAAACCCATAAGAGTAGTTGATTATAGGCCAATAACTATGTACCGACTCAAAGTAACGACGCGCATAATAGCCGCAAGACTAAAAAAGACTCTTCCAGAGATAATCCGGCCTGGCCAAACGTTTAATGTTACCAACACGAAGATCATTGATGGACTTTGCTCTCTGATGGACACGACCTTCTTTCTTCTCATGAATGTACCAAACCGGAATAAAATGATTGTTGAACATCGACCTTGAAAATGCCTTCGACAAAGTCAGTCAGAAATATGTAAGGAATGTGTGGCAACACTGTAACTTCCCACAGGCCACCAGACTGCTTCTAGCAGACCAGAAACCAGTGGTCTCCAAAACGGCTACTTCACGTGAGAATTCTCAATTCAGCGCTCAGTCCGTTATCCATGATAGTGTTTATAATTCCCATGCAGCCAATGTTCTACTCAATCACCAACTAAATATCTGGGATAAATGTTGGTGCGCAAAGGTACGAAAAATGCGGACAATACAACAATTGTACTCACGCAGCATAAAGACGTTGGGAAGATATAAAAAAGTAGATTCTTATAAGGAAGCAGCAGAAGCAACAATAAACAACACCAGAACCGGGCTCCTACGGTAGAACGAAACTTCAGAATTCACGAAATGGAATTGCTCGGCGTTAAACAGAAGAAGAACATAATCGAATTGGTTAACGATAATTCCAAATCACTGGTGGAGAAAGTAAGGGCAGTGTGCTGGCTCTTCCAGAAACGTGGTGTACCAGCTCAAATAACCCCCCTAGAGCGACAATATATTGCTCAAATAAAAAAGTTTACTGTATGGTTCATCTGGAAAGGAATGCTACTCCTTGCAGCCGGAGAGCAGGTAACAAAGGTGTCAAATGAAGGTTGGTTAGGCCTCAAAGGTCGTCAGAAAAAATGCACACCCCTCATAGTTCAAAATTTTATAAAATATTTGAAACAACCAGAAACTATTTCGGAAGAAGTAGAGCTCATCGACGGACACCCACATTATATTACTCGTATTATTAACATCACAACGGGAATAATAGCAGAAAAACTCTCTAATGAAAAGAATTTCACCAAGAAAAAGATTATGGGAGAACTATAGAAAGAAACAATTTCCGCACCTGTCAGCGAAATAGAACTCGAAGATCTAAACCGGTAACTAGTGTGATCTAACCTTCCAGATGCGACTGGAAGTTCAACGCTGCGCTCGGACGCTTACTTATGCTTAAACGGTCTGTTTCCGACAGCATCATGGTGTCACCACCTGTGACTCATGGGAAACCCTTACTGTGAACATTGTGCTCGACTTACACAGCGCTGCATCGAGCAATAGGCTGTTCCCAAATCCTAGGCTCGTGGAAGTGCATAAAATATAGATGTGGAATACTATTAACGACAACAGCAGCTTAAATTAACACCAAGAACATGATGTTTATGGATCAAAATGTTCCTGACTTCATAGACGAGAACCATCGCGTGGTTTATGCATTCCTGTATAAACTACGTCATCAAAGATGAGTGAATTCGGACTACACTTGCACCAAGAAAGGAAAAAAGTTTCCAGAGACAACTGGAAAAAGGAAAAATTTGGCACATTTATGCACTCCTTGTAAGTACAAGGATGTTTAAAAATTACTTTTCGGAGGTCTTAGTTTTCTTATTTCAAATAAAGTCAGAACTTGTTGTTTAATTTGTGGCATTTCAGGGAAATAAAAATTGACATACCCAAAAGCAGAAGAAGAAGAAGGTTTTGGTTCCGAGAGAAAACTGAAGTTCTTAGTTAAATTTAAAGAGGAAAAATTTAGTTGCTTAAAATTAATAGGAAAATAAACCAAGTGGTCTTAAGCATAGACTGTTAACTTGCGGTCTCGTGTTCGATTCCAACAGTGACCAACATTTTTTTCATTTTTTTCTATTCCTTGCAATATTATAACATTAATTATAAAATTTAAATCTGTTTAAACATTTTATATACGCAGATTTAATGTACTCAATTTAGTTACAATTACTACTGTTTAAAAGTCAGAAGCCATTAGGCCACCACATTGCCGCGCGTTGGTAGAATTTTGCACGAGCCGCCACCGGTGAGTTGTAAGAGCGAGCCAGTGATGTACTCCGCATTTGTTCGGATATATTATTCGTCAAACCGAGATATTAGCAGGAACTAACCATGCAACGCTGCCTCTACGATCAGTTTCAAAGTCGTGGTCATTATGACCTTGAATTAACTGCGTGATCGCAGAAAATATGTGCCGGGACAGACGACGTACCTACAATTTGACTTCAATCTAACCTTCACATCTCAAAGATTTGAAAATTCGTCAGGAATGACACGAGATTCAGATTCCACGTTAAACTCCAGGTTTCCTTTCGGTGATAGGATTACTGGGCTTGCCCTGAGACATTCCAGTCGCAGTAGTTGCGTCCAGTTGAAAAACTTGTGCCAGGCCGTTAAGGGGACCACACCTTGCCTATCTAACCCATGTTAATTTAGGCAAGTATTTGACCCATTTCTGAAAAAAGAACTATTTGATGCAGGACCTTAATATTTTTACTGTATGTTACATGATGCTGATAGTCAACTGTACTAAAATCTACTTTATCCATTTTATAGTTTTTAATAAATACTTTTTTAAATTTATTAACAACAAATATTAAGTTTATTCTGCAGAAAATATCATTTTGTTAACTTCCAACTGGGGGAATATTAATGAATGTAGTACCAGAGGTTGATTTTTACGTTATGCAGAGTCTCTAAAAATTTCATTCATTTATTTATGATAGTTTGTGATATAATGGGGCATATGTCCTTAAAATTTTAGTTTGCGGCAATTGACTTTAAAGAAAAATTTTTTGTAATTTTTTGTTTACAGATAATTAAAACTGTCCTGCTGCACATGATGGCCCTTCTTTGGCCTCTAGCAGGTCTTCCACCTTCTTTTTCATCTTCCTGGGTGTTTGTCTTGCTTTCTTGGCCATATTAGATGCAGACCTGTCTGCATCGGCTATCTTCATTTTACTGCAGTGTTGGAGTCCAGTGATCATATTTTCACCAGGATTAATTCCCAGCTTTTTCAGTACCCAACACTTTTCAATATTACCACAATTGAATGTAAAAACAGCATCATGAACTCCTAGTTTCATTGTATGCATGCCTACAAATACAGTTTTAGGAACTTGGTTCCAAATTATGCTGCTGAAACATTCATTTGGGTTCTGTGTCTGCCCATGCAGACACTTCCTGAGAAGGTCAGGATAAGCCAAGTCTCTGAAACTAGGTTTAATTTCTGTAATAACAGCAGCAGGAAGAGAATCCTGATGAGAATAATATTCTCCAGTTGCCTGAGCCCTATTGTATTTGCACCACGATTTTCTCCTGATTGGCACAATCCCTGACATGGCTTATCATCAGTCGAGGACTTATGGAAGAATATGGCCCAAACATCTCACTTCACTGCCTCCAGATTTTCTTTATTGCTCCTACTTGCCTGCCCATGGTATACTTGCAAGTTTTCTATTTCAGTTTTAGTTAACTGGCCCTGTCTGGTGAACAATTTTCCATCTTGTAATTTTTTTCCTCTCATTTCAACAGTTAGTTTCTCAGCCTTGTTCCCCAACGTTTTTGAACATGGCCTACATATTCTAATAATGGCATCTCCCTATGGCTTAGAGTTCACCACATTGTTGTATGCCTTACTATCACCATCGCTCAAATATTTGGTGTACCGTACGCTTCTTGTTTCTACGGAGCGATGAAATATTTGTTGTACTCCATGAACTTCCATACCACCACTTGTTCCTCTAAAATTAGCCACACAGTTGTGTTCTTTATGTTCATTGACTTTACAGCATTTGCAATATTTAGACATTACCTCCACATCTAACACTTTACCGGTGTCTACACCCGTGGCAGCCACTACTCCATTCAGAGAAGTGTATCCTCTTTTCTGCCAACTTCCATCAAGTGCAACTGTAATATCCGAACATCCATCATTTTCTTCCACTGCTTCCCTAGCAGCCAGTTTCATGCTTTCCTCACTGACCTCACATACGGCTTTCTCTAATATTGCAGTCCGTTTTTCAAATTTATTTGGTGGTTGATGTAAGGTCATCACTGAACAACATGTTCTCCCTGCAGCCATGCCCTCACCAGTGGATCGTAAGGCATAAACTAATCTAGTATTGATTTCATAAGGACCACTTGCATCTGGTTTTGAAGAACTCATAAATGAAATCACAGCTGAGCATTTAGTGCAAATTACATCCAAAGAAGTTGTTAGGCCTTTTGTCCCACTGGCATTCTCACAAATTTTCACACTCTCTGACTCACCACACTGTCTACATTGTACAAATTTAGAAATTACATCTTATAATATTTTTAAATTTATAATAATGTTAATGCACCCCTTGTCCCTTATAGTAAATTCGTTATAACTCTCTTGAAATGGTGAGAGCTTCTTTGATGATGCACTAGTTGAAGAATTACAATTACAAACATCGTTGCCAGGCGACATAACCTCTTGTATAGAAAGCTTTCTAAACTTGTTTGCTCTAAATTATTGTTCCTTGCAAATGCCTGTACTTTTCGTCATCATTAATAAACACAACAAAACACGTTAACAAGCGCTGCAAATTAAGTATAACGACTACTCGCAATCACACTTGAACAAAACTAACCGCGTGTTTGAAAGCATGTTGTTTACGAACAGCAAAAACGAAAGAATACCGATCGTTGCATTCCGAGGATAGCCAACACACTCGGGACTAAAAAAAATCCCTAAGGTTCAATGTTGGGGGTATAAAGACCAAAAATATATAAAGTGGGCTTGGCACATACACACACGTGGTAGGAAAATGCTCTTTAAATGCAAAAAAAAAAAAAATCAGCAAAATCGTTTTCAGAGTACTTAAATAAAACCTAAATCTATCGAAATATGATTAAAACCGGAAATCGATTTTTTTTGACATGAACCACGACGTGGTCCCCTTACCTCACAAGGAATAGTAATAGTAAGAATAATAATAAAATATTAATATTATCATTGTCATTGGTATTATCTTATTATGTAAACACGTGGAAATGTACATAGTTCAGGTAACATGAAGTTGAGATTATGTCAGCATGTAGCTGATGTGATTAATGATACGCGGAGAAACAGTAGCAACTGGAAAATAATTCCTGAGTTAAAACACATTCGCTCTGGCATTATCTTTGTTGCAGTGCATAACGATTGCTGTTGAGTAGAACCATAGTCATTCTTACCGCTGTTCTTATTGTTGTAATCTACCTTGGTCTTGTAAAACAGTTTGACGCTTGGACAAGAACTGAGCCAGGGAACCTTGTAAGCCGCACGCGCTATGCCCCCGGCTGCGCCAGTTGGCAGCCACTGCCCGCCTAGATTGCGCTGCCGTTACATTTGCGCCAATGGAGACAGATTGGCTTTTGTGGCGATGCCCGCGCACAATGGCCTCGCCGGCGACGAGACACGACACCCTTCCTGCGACGACAAAAGACGACTGGCAACTAACTGTGAGCATCAGCTGATTGCCTGTGAGAACGGCTGAACGATGCGCCCTATTACCGCAGTCGGGTCTCAGTAGTCTCAATAGAAGCTGCAGTGTAATGCCTTATCAAAGGTGACAAATGACGCGCTACAAACCACGAGAGATGGAGCAGTTGTTAAGGGCACTGTACTCAAATTCTGTAGAGCAGGCTTAAAATTTCAGTCCGAACATGTTGGTTTGTTTTTTTCTGGTTTGCCTGAGTCACTTCACTCAGTTTTTGAGATGACGCTTTGAATCAGAGCACTAAGCATTCCTTGACTCATTCTCAGAAATCCGAGCTAGAGGTTCACCTCTTATGACCTAGACGGTGACGGAGCTTTGAACCCTGATCTCTCATGTGCCACATAGAACGTGTCACAGTACTCGAGCTGTACGGGCCTTTGGAATGTTTAACGGCTGTAGAATTATGCTCAGTCCAATAGAAATAAAGGCAAACTAAACATTAGTCCGCCCAGCTAGCCGCGCGGTCTAACGCTCTGCTTTTCGAGCTAGAAGGCGTGCCGGGCCCCGGCACGAATACGCCCAGCGGATATGTATACAGGTCCGGTGTGCCGGCTAGCCTGTGGATGGTTTTTAAGGCGGTTTTCCATCTGTCGGCGAATGCGGGCTGGTTCCCTTTATTCCGCCTCGGTTACACTATGTCGGCGATTGTTGCGCAAACACTGTCACCACTTACGCGTACAACACAATTACTCTACCACGAAAACATTTGCGGCTGCAGTCGTCTGGTATGAGACGTTCCCGGGGGGGGGGGGGGGGGGGGGGGGGGGGGGGGGGAACCGCACAATATCCTGAGTTCTGTGTGGGGTGGCGGTGGAGTGGGTGGACCGCTTTGGCCTGTTGTGGGCTTGTAGACCACTGTGGGCTACAGCGGAACGAAGTCTCTCCGTCGTTTCAGGGTCCCCGGTGCAATACAAAACACAAACTAAACATTTTTACTCAAATGACAAAGATATTGGGCTGTACGTACTGCTACAACGTAGCAGTAAATTGTAACAAATCATCATTTACAAGTGGTAAATTTAAAGGAAAAATAAAATTGCACAAGGTCGTAGTGTGTTCTCTTCCACAGATGGCGCACAACTAACGTAAGGTTTGAATGCCTAGGGTTTTACGTAATTCACATGAAATAATTTAACGTACGGCTGACCAATGGAGTGTATCCACCTGGAGCTACGTATGCGAGAGGAATAGACTGCGTGGCAGCACCCAGTTTGACACACTCCACCTCTTGACATTCCATATCGGCTATATAACGAAAAGTAACATTGATGAATGATATTGGCGTGTATACACACAATATTAATATACGGTATTAATACTCATTGACCATGTCAACATATCATGGAAAGGAGCGACGACACTTGCCGACTAGTACCTTGTCAAGGACCGCAATGAGAGGTTTTCATATTGTACGTAATACGTACTGACTAATAATGGTGGACGTCTTGCTTTTTCACGGCCATAGTCCGGCAAAAGTGCTCAGGGCCATTTGATTTGCACTTTGTACATTAAAAATAAACGACTGCTATACTGACTAAAATTAAATTAAAATTTTATCCTATTTTTAATTTATCACATTGTCAAATATTGATGCATAAGACTGTAACTAAATCATTTATTTTATTAACACTAACAGTAGCATACAGGTTTATGTGAGTTGCTGTAATTATTTTTAATGAGCTTCCAGTTAGTATTTTTTACTTAGCGATTCCCAAGGTACAACAAAAAAAAACCGCTTTGAGACGGAATATGTTCTTAGGCTGCTTTTACATGCTGGGCGGTTAAGGTTTGCAGGTTCAATGACAAGGCGTTGCTTGACGAGCCGCACCGAGACAGCTGTGCCGTCTGCACAAGCGCCATCCTTGGCTTTAAAGATATAACCCGGCGCCCTAACGCTTCGCTCATCGGTTTTTAATACGCGCACAGCTCTATACTGCTCTTAGTTTCATATGCCAGCCTCCTTTGTTCTTCATACAAAGACCTCCGCCTTGTTCCCTCTCTCTGTTCGTGCGTTCCACCAGTTAGTAGGAGCTTCTGGACGCCGCCTGTGCTTACAATGGTATTCTGCTATCACGTTAACAAAAGCGCGATCGATATTTCCTATGTCCTTAAAGGACTAAAACTATACTCATTTTCGGTACGAATACTTGGTTATTGTACAGTCATTAGGTAGACTGGCGTATGATAACATTTAGCAAAACTGACACGGTTGAAAGTATACGGTAATAGAAGGAAAAATGTTACGGCAAAGATGGTACAATTCATAAAATAATGTTCAGTCTCTCTCATTTCATTTCATCTCTTTATAGTTAAGTAATGTGTGCTGCCTTAGGGCATCTGGAGAAACGGCAAAATACTCAGTAATCCACACATGCACAAGCATTTATTAAAGAGGATGCGGATAATGACGTAGGTTTTAATGATAAACACCGTTTATGTTCAAGTAATACATAATCTT
The DNA here is from genome assembly GCF_023897955.1 of Schistocerca gregaria. Lineage (NCBI taxonomy): Eukaryota > Metazoa > Arthropoda > Insecta > Orthoptera > Acrididae > Schistocerca > Schistocerca gregaria. The sequence goes on from NC_064920.1 coordinate 696,445,734, forward strand.
TTGCAGAATGCATCAGTTCTTGCTTGGAACAGCCTGTCATAAAATCTATCGAAATCTTAGCATCTCACCAGCTGAAGAATGGAAAATAGTAAAAGTTCATATAATGTTTGCTCGTCTTAAAACTTCATCGTTCACAAACAACAGAAATGAATTTGTGCTTCCACACTGTTTTGTAGCGCGAAACGGAACCCGTACGAAAATATTCAGAGTGCCACACATGAACACGTCTAATCAAAATTATTCAAAGTACTAACTCGATGTAACTGTTCAAATCCAAACTCCAGGATACACGTTGAAAGTTATTTGCTCTGACTGGATCGTTCGTTCTTTCGGTCATGAGCATTAAAATCTTCTGTTCTCTTATCAAGAACGGTCGAACTGAAATAACTATTGCGAACACCGTGTCCCAGTGCACACATTTACATAAAAACAAAACTAACTGGCGTTTTCTGTACAGGAAATTAAATCAAAACTGTTACTCAAAAACCACTGCCTAAATCAAAGTATGCACTGCCCAGAAAAAATTGAAACACAGAAATTACGTAGCAATACTGTGAAACACACACTGTTCATTGACCCACTAAAAGTCTGAATTACAAGGAAAGTGCTTAGAATTTGCGCGATAGAAACGTGAGATGAGAAACGAAACAAGCAAGAAAATATGAAAAGAATCTCCCCTGAAAAATTGCAGCATAGTCAGCAGCAACAGAACAGCATGAAGAAATCGCGCTAGTTAAAATATACTAAAATAAAACTGAAATACTCTGAAGAAGATTTGGATGATGTCATACTAAAAAAATTCTTATTTGAAATGAAAATAATAATCCGTTTGTGATAATAACAATGCTGAATTTTAATCTATTATTTCACGAGATCATAAAACTCACAGTTAACTTTCTTTACAAAAGCTGTACAAGGCAATGCTTTCACAATTATACAAAATGAAATGAATTAAGCTGAAATGACCTAAACTGAGTTGGGGAGGTGGACTGTTCTTTTGCAAGAATCGCTAACATAATCAGTACGTGCAAGCAAAAAACTATTACCTTAAGAACGTATCAGTAATGCAAATGCGTTCTCTCTGTCCCATAAATGCGGCGCCGACAAGTCCTTCAATCACATTAATAGTTCCTAAAATTTTCTTCAGCAAAATCTTCCTCCAATATGCACTACGCCAACAGTTCTGGCAGCTTACTCCATATCGAAGACTCGACGCCTTTCCACTCTACCACTGAGCCGAAAACACACAAGTTCAGAAATACTACTGTCACTGCCGTAAGTTGACTTTCCACACGCGACTGCTTCGCTCCCGTAACATGACATTTCCACTGATTCCTAAACTATCCGCAAAATATATGTCCAGTCCGCCTATATATTTTTGAACGTGAAAGTTAAAGCTTGCTGGCATTGAATTCTCACCATTTCTATAATAGAAACAGAGTGCGAAATTCTCCGTAAAATTTTCTAAGACGCTATCGCAAGACGTCGCTGTCTGGCCGAAAACGTTCCAAATCCGTAACAAATAGATATACTCCACGTAGCAATACCATCGTCTAAAGAGGTGATGGTATTAGGCAATCGGTCGTATGCGCTCGGCGTAGCTTTACAGCAGAGTAACTCATGTGCTCAAATTCGTGTCCCTATGCTAAATGCTTGTTGATTTTTACGCTTACACAGACCTTGTAATGGTTAGTGTTTGCAAAACGAAGATTCAATCGCTTCCTGCTACCCAACTCGGGCATTACCAACTTCCTTTAATGATTCCTTGAAAAGAGATCACTTGCTTTTCCTCAGTCTAAACAGGCTATAAAACTGTGCCCGTAGCAATTTTTCCAACTGACAAGATTTTCTTACAATTTACAAGAGACCCTGCAAAAATTTCTATGACCGACTGAAGGACCTCAAACTATGCGCAGTTTCTCGATCTCATGTGACTCACGAAATTCCATTAACAATTATGCACTCTGTGCAATATAAATACTAGCTAGTATGTAATGATGTGATCAAAAACGGAAACAAACACGAATAATACGAAAAGCTACAATTACTATTACAAAACGTCACTAAGACCACAAATGTAATATCAAAATATTCCGCTTATTTCCCCTAGCATTAATTCCGTGTAGTTCGCTCTTTCATGATTTTGCAAGATTTTTTAATTGTTAGTTTTTAACTTTGTGGGCGGACGTCCTTTCTGATGCAACAGTCGGGTGCACACTATTTCCCAGTGAAACTTCGTTCTTTGAGTGTTAGTATGTTGTTTGTGCATAGTATTCTCTGAGTCGGAGTTTGGGGACTAACCAACATTTACCTAGTAGAGAATGGGAAACTGCCTAAAAACCACAGTTAGGCTGTACGCTATACTTACCTACCGGCGTTAATCCGCCGCGCAGATTCCAACCAGGTCCTCTCTCATCTTCGTGTCACGCCGTCCCAAATTTGTTCTCAGCTTTAATCCGGATACGAACACTATTTCAATCAAAATTCGATAAAATACTAACATTTTCCTAACTGCTGCTCTCAAGAGCATCCGGTTCCTGGTCTGCTTAGACGTCACGAATACAAACCCGTAATCAAAATGGTCGGTTGTGGAAGAATAGGAGTCCAATAATCGGAAAACGTTGCAACAAAAGCGGTCTTGCGAGTAACGGGTAGGGATTGAGGTTATCGCTGAAACAGCTCTTTTTCGGTTATATGGGTTTTTTCAGCGCCAGTTTAACAGGCCTATTAAAACCGCTCCAAATATCTGGTTTCGGAAACAACTCATTTTAGTTTTTTATTTCTATTATTTGCTGTAATAAACGTAAAAATCGAACAAAGATTGAAAAATGTCGCCTCCCTGAGTTTCAAGAGACACACATTCAAAATATTACATTAATTAAGCAAATGAAAGAAAAGTTAATCTGTCCACCGGTTGCTGCTTTTTTCGAAGGGTGATAAGTAGCTGACTACTACAAAAAATCACCAGTAATCTCCTGTTGATTTTAATTTTTTGGAACTGTGCTAAAAATCATTTTGCAATCGGAGTTCATACCATTATTTAGAAATTACGAATAGTCAGTGTCCGCAGCTCGTGATCGTGCGGTAGCGTTCTCGCTTCCCGGCGGGGTCAGGGATTTTCTCTGCCTCGTGATGACTGGGTGTTGTGTGCTGTCCTTAGGTTAGTTAGGTTTAAGTAGTTCTAAGTTCTAGGGGACTGATGACCTCAGATGTTACGTCCCGTAGTGCTCAGAGCCATTTGAACCATTTTCTTGAGTAGTCAGTGCTAAGAGTGAAAACTGCGTCTGAAGAACTCTGTTTTTCGAGTTAGTTCGCCCGTTTTCAAGGACAACAAGCTGATAAAGGTATGTCTCGTAGACGACGCAGCATATTAGCTGTTTTCTATTTTTATTGTACACTATGAATGAACTGTTAAATTTTAAGTTATCCTCTTGTATTGTGTCGCAAGCTTGTTGTTGTGGCTCCTCCCGTTTTTACTCTTTTAAAGGAACTGGAGCATCACACTTCATTAATACCGCACTTCGTAAAATACTTCCAGACTAGGGATCGTACCATTCTGTAATACAATTGATGTCCGACGAGGACAGTGGGAAACCAGCTTATACACAATATACGGCGTCTTGCACACTCCATGTACGCGCGTATCATCTAACAGGCCACACCACATGGTATCAGGTACATTGTTGTCTCATCAATGCTATACCAAATGGTTCAAATGGCTCTGAGCACTATGGGACATAACATCTGAGGTCATCAGTCCCCTAGAACTTAGAACTACTTACACCTAACTAACCTAAGGACATTTCACACATCCATGCCCGAGGCAGGATTCGAACCTGCGACCGTAGCGGTTGTTCGGTTCCAGACTGTAGCTCCTAGAACTGCTCGGGCACAGTGGCCGGCAATGCTGTACTAATTTTTATTCCATGTGTTTGCTGCTCATTTCTGTCGGCATTGGCCTTAAAACAACACTGATCGCTTTTCCTGTGTTCTGTAATAATGCAAAAGCTCAAAACAATGTAAATTCTACGAATAAAAATTACTCATGGTTAGAAAAGGTTTATTTAAAAACTAAAAATTTTACCTCTGTTAGTATGGCTAACTGATATTTCGGTATTTTAGCCGCTTGTTAGTAACAAGTAAAAACGCCTATTATAACCTAGATCAAACAAATACCAAAGAATATCCGTTATTCAGAACTAAAATAACGATATCGGTTCTAACCGTTCGGTTTTTCCCATCCCTAGTAACGGCTCGCCACTTGGCTGTGACATTCAAAATGCGACGTGATTCACGAAATAAGGGACCAAAAACATAAAAGAATAACTGTGAGCAGTATTGTTTTGAAAATATTGTACTCTGTTTATTTCTATTCTGTATGTTGTAACGTATCTCTGTGGTTAGACCAACATGGTATAAAATTATGCTATAAACAACGTAGAAACGTAATTATACCTCTGTACTTGATGCCCACTTCATATTGGGTACAGATGACATGATGCCAATGTATGGAAATCTGTTATTCTGAATATAGTATGTTGATGTGCCGGTCCTTTACTAATTACATGAACATTTTTTCCTTCGTGTTAACTCGAGTCACTAAATCAATGACACCGAAGTCATTTCATTTCAGTCACGAAGTTCTATATGAAACATGAAGCGAAGCCAAATATTGAAAGTGGTTCTGATATTAGGTATGCAGTGGCGGCGTTGTATTCAGTGTGACGTAATAGTAAAAAATGGTCAGCCGCAGGTTGCGAAGTTGACCACAGAGTGTACTCAAGGGCTTCCGGAGTTCAACGTAAGGCTTCAGGCCGCAGTCATCTTATGCAAATAGGTACACCCTGTTACAAATTGGCTCTCAGCGCTCTGATTTCCTGGTGTGACTATTACGTCGTTCTTTATTTCATTCTGAACTGATTGCAGTGGCATCCTTTTGCTGCTATATGCCTTTCGCTTTTCCCACCCACCCTACGGTTTCAGCTGCGTTTAAAGTTTAATTGCGGAAATCAAATGTTTAAATCTTATATGGACCGAGAATTAGGAAGCTTATTGAATTAATTTCGTAGTTTTCATCTCATCATTATGGTTATCCTGTGTTCTGTGCTTGTCTCTAATATTTTGATACAAATTTTGATTTTGACATACGCTTACCGAAACAGTCCATACAGTTGTGGTGGAAAGTGAGACTGTCTACGAATGGGTCCAACTCGGCTGATAAATGTACCTGAAAAACTGTAATATGATAACCATTGAACACTCCACTGTTACTGAGGAAATGAAAAAGAAAGAAATTTTTAACGTCCCTTCGTTATCGAGAACATTAGAGACAAATTAACCATTCTGACAAGGATGTGGGTGACTGTTGGCGGTGATTTTGATAAAAGAGCCATCGTGACAATCACCAAAAGTGATAATGGAAGCCGACAGACGTGTAAACCGTACTGTCTGCCTAGATGTAAACACAATTCCCGCGAAGGCTAATCCATTCTCCTGACAACTGCGCTGCCTCTCACCATAACCTGTACTGCCATTGACGACGCTCCGTCGAGACGAATAGTCAGACGTGCGTCCTTTTTCTCTTTCATTTTTTTTTGCTTTGGTGAAAAACAGTGTACACATCAGTTGTATGTATGACATTGTATACTTTCATTTCGGCTAACAAAAAGAGAAGCATTCTAGCATTCACTCGCGTAGTCTTGGAGCAGTGCACATCCAATGCCTTTAAATCGGGACTGTATCCGACTCGTTCCCGAACAGTCTGGGAATTCTCGCACCTGGAAATAGGACAGTTGCACACATTCACAGAAAAAAGAAACAAACAGGAGCCTAAATTGCCCAATATGGGGATAAGGCACAACAGAAACTGTTGGTCATCATGTCCCTGATCAGAACATTTATTGCGCATGACAGTTCTTGTGATTTATTGCTGCCAAATGTTTGGAACACAATAATTCGTGTACAAGTAATATTGCCGGCCGCTGTAGCCGAGCGGTTCTAGGCGCTTCAGTGCGGAACCACGCGGCGGCTCCGGTCACAGGTTCGAATCCTGCCTCGGGCATGGATATGTGTGATGTCCTTAGGTTAGTTAGGTTTAAATAGTTCTAACTCTAGGGGACTGATGACCTCAGACGTTAATTCCCATAGTGCTCAGAGCCATTTGAACCATTATGAACAAGAAACATTCCTTGTCCTTCACAACGTACACGGTACTTAATTAATACATAGTTTTATGTCTGACGAGTGAATGCACCTTTTTAAATTCCAGTGCTGCGCATGGTATGGGGGTCCTACATATTTCCTTTAGTGCAACACCCTATCTATTATAGTTAATTGCTTTTAGATGCGCTTCAGAGTGTCCTGTATATTCATCCTAATGAAGTTGTTTCCACATGAACGTTGATATGGAAGGAAATTTCATTTTTCTACAGTTGGGACGAACACATTACCCTCTCTTCAGTGGTCACAACTTTTTTTTCCAATCATGTTGATTATTTGGTTGACATTGGTGGAACAACTTTTGAAGCTGCATAGCTTTCTAACACCAGGAAATTTGTTATTTCTTTGTAATTGATTCTGTAATTTTTGTCGGCTTACATTCTCTTTATAGGTGGCTCCTCAGTACATGGCTCATTTGATATATCGACATGATGCGATAAATCACAGACAGAGAAATGTATCAGCTGATCTGTGTAGGAAAGACGTGGCGTCCACCGTAAGCGGCAGTTATCAGATGCAGTGGTAATAACCCCAATCGTAAAACAGAGGAGTCGAAAAATCGCCGGGCTCAAATATCTACCAGGTCCATCTTATTAAATCTTCGGCTCTTTCCTTAAATGACTGTATTTTCCTTGGTGTGTTCTTGAGTCAGAACATTCACCCTGTATCCCAGTGTTGTCAAAGTAATGTTCCTTTTGTGAGGAATAACATGCCTGTATCGAAAGAATTATTCCATTTTGAAATAATGAGACTTCAGCGTTTGCATACCTTGCATGTCACCAATCCTTACGTATGTGGTATTCTTTGTCTGTTTAAAGTCTTATTTATAACCAGGCAACAACGTTTTTCTGTGTGTTCTTTCGTGTAAGTTTTTATTTAAGTATCGGATACCAAAATATCGGATTTAGGGTTGAAGGAGAACATTAAACTACATTCTAAGGCTTAGACTTTGTGTACCACTCACACATTCATTAATTCAGCACACAGATTCGATCCACGTATGTTTCATTACATTGTTTCTCAAGCAACCGACAAAAACATTTTTTTTCGCGTGCAGAATTCAAATAACCGTGTTATTGGGTGATAAACTTCCTTATTAACGAATGTCTTTGTTGTGCTACAGAACTTCTGTAGGTTGGTCGTGGACGTACAATAAAAGTTTGCAGGAGCGTCTGTCCACCGCTGTCCATAGGCACGGACCGCATGTAGGTCGTGCTCTCCTGCATTGCGGGCCGAGGTCTTTTGTGTAGTTGGCACCAACAACGGGTTCGATGCTGGCGGGCCGCAATTGCCACGAACTTCTTTCTTTTGCTAAGGATGGATGTCACGCGGTCGCTTAAGAAACACGACTTCTAGTGATATTGGCAACCAGCAAATCGTGAGCTCTTCCTGACCATAATTTTTATAAACCATTTGGTTCACATTTTCTTTCGTGCACTAGAAAACGCCGTCTGCATTTCAGTAGTCTGTCCTGTGAGAATTTGGAGCTGTGACAGTAGGGTGTCTCTTATTTTCAAAGTTTCATTTTTTTTGTGCTGCCCTGTAGTTTGGTTCTATTTACGCGAAAAAGTGAGTTAGGCGTAATTTGGACTCCATAGGAAAAGTGGAAGCAGCATCCCTGTATGCTTACAATGCACAAAAAGCAAAAAAATTGCATAAAAATATAATTTATTTTTGTCTAAAATGTTACACTGAAGTAACTGGCTTATTGGTTACGTTCAACTTCATCGTAAGCTATAATATTTCAATCTGTTACACTACTAAGTGTAAAGACTCTGAGGCAAAAATGGCGAGAAAATAAAATTTTCCTTTGCAAACCCTTACTCTTCGGTGGTAATATCTTCTTTTGATTCCTAATGACTTATGGCGGCACTAGGATGTAACTCGAAGCAAGTATTGCTTGTTTCTCGTTTCTTGAATATAATTTTGCCTAGCTCTCCTCAGAGTCAACGCTTCTTTATACTGAATCGTTTATTACTTCCAGTTTATTAAATATGTTTAGGGCTGTGATTGGTTTCTTCATTTTGACGCCACAGCGAAGGACCAATCTTATGGAACTCCTCTCTCGAGTCAACTCTGCTTAAAGGATGGTCTCATTTTATTAAAAACAAACTGTTGTGTTTCATTATAGATGGTTTCTGGAATTATATACTTTGCGAACGCTTTTATATTTTAGTCTGACGGTTCTGCTTCGTGCTACATTTCATTGACCATTTTCGTTTTTGCATCAGAAGACAAATTATTGTCAAAGAAACCAGGAATCTTCAGTATGTCGTAAAGCCGTACGAGAGATAACACAATCACCAACCTGATACTTACAGTTTTGAAACAGTGCTGAAATACATAAATTTCGGTATATTGATAGGAAAAAATTTATCAATGTACCGTAATATTACACGCAACTAAGGAAGACAGGACTACAAAAGTTGAAGATGTCAATACATACACTTCGCTATGAATGCTGAGGTGGCAGAGAACTACGATTCGACGTACACACTGACAAGGAAAGTAAAATACTACAATTTGCAATCTGTTTTTGTCGTCATAATTCAAATTCTTCATCACCGTTGCATGGCAGATGACCCCTAGAGCATGGAAAGATACAAAAGTCAACATACAAGCCGCTTATCTCGTCACTAGTAACTCGGATTTCTTTATGGGTCCACCTTGCTTGCTTGATTCCTATACCATTTGAGTAAGACAGTGGGCAGCATGCAAAAACATACTATTTTGAAGTCCAGAGCATGTAACATTTTGCTTATTTGCGCCAAAATGGACACAGTCATGTTACAGATACTTTGTATTATTAAAATAGGCTTTCGTCGTGAGGTTATCCTGGTACGTTGCACCTCATTTGTATTAGTACAATGCATATTTTAATATCGTTTTCCATTAGTTTATTGAACACAACTGTAAACGTAAGAGAGAAGCTAAGCATCAACAATATGTTCTCCAAAACTGTTTAAAACAATGTGACAATGCGCTGGTAGTTTACCGATTACACACCTTCGGAAACCTATTCTTCCGGACTTAAACATATCGTGAAACCATCTTTGAAGTGTATTTCCCTCAGCGTAGGAGTTTTCTTGATGGTTGTTGTATAAGGAGCAGGAAAGGTGAACACTTGAGGCCACAAAATCAGAACAGTAAACTCCTAGATAGTTCCGTTTATGAAATCCAAAGACTGCATTACCGTGTAGCAGCGACGATTGATACGGTTTTGTTAATCATTTATTTTATACTGCGACCAAAAGATGTCTCAGTTATTAGCAGAAATGCTAGCTGTAATGAAAACACGCCTGCGGAGGTGTTCGTAGTGCACAGTAACCTTCTTGTGCCGCTAGACGCAAAATGTTATCTGATCACACTGTCATTTACTAGAGGAGATGTCTTTTGTTAGAGCTAAGCCATTAATTCCTTCTCGTTACTCATGATGAGTAACATTAATTCATAGGAATGCTCAGTTTGTGGATTGATGACGTTCAGCAAAAATGTAGTAATGATAACACATTTGATTTTTGTTGCTTCGAATTAGAGCATGCAGTATTCCCACGACAAACTTCTGCGACTAGCCAATTGAAATGTCGCAGTTCATGACATCTATAATTGTTACAGAGATTTCGTGAATGCGAAAAATCTCTCAGGCCAGGACGATGTTTCTTGAAACAGGAAAATCCTCTTATGACGTGATTTGTCCAATAGCACAAGTCCCACACACAAGTCGTCTAGCTTGCTTGCATACCTCCATTAAATTCAAAGCGACCACTATTTCCCAAACGTTAGATTTTTTCCGGTTCTTACTCTATTTTGTAGCGCTTAAACAGCTATCAGAAGACTGAAGCGAGCAAAATTCAGTTTTTAACTGCAAGACAAATACCAGAACCTGAAGTAAGAAGATGACAGTTGATGAATATTCTCATAATAGCCTACGCATATTCTGTAACTGCATGGTGCTCACTCAGTTTAGCACCGTTATTTCACGTGGAAAATAAAACTACAATAAAAAACAATTTCATGCTAACCAATGCGAGGGCAGCAACATGCCCAAGAAAGACAGCGCCGCTTTCGTCTGATCGGAGTGCGTCCGATGTCAAGCAGCTGTTTGGGCTGCAGCAGGGCAAGGATACTCGTGAGCAGAAACTGTTTTGTTCTTGACTGAGTCGTGAACTCTTTTGCGGATGGCTTTGTTATTAGTGGTGGGTTACAAAGTGAAGCTTACTATCTTTCATATTTCATCAGACTAAGACCTTTAGCCTCCCCCCATGAACCATGGACCTTGCCGTTGGTGGGGAGGCTTGCGTGCCTCAGCGATACAGATGGCCGTACCGTAGATGCAACCACAACGGAGGGGTATCTGTTGAGAGGCCAGACAAACATGTGGTTCCTGAAGAGGGGCAGCAGCCTTTTCAATAGTTGCAGGGGCAACAGTCTGGATGATTGACTGATCTGGCCTTGCAACATTAACCAAAACGGCCTTGCTGTTGTGGTACTGCGAACGGCTGAAAGCAAGGGGAAACTACAGCCGTAATTTATCCCGAGGACATGCAGCTTTACTGTGTGATTAAATGATGATGACGTCCTCTTGGGTAAAATATTCCGGAGGTAAAATAGTCCCCCATTCGGATCTCCGGGCGGGGACTACTCAGGAGGACGTCGTTATCAGGAGAAAGAAAACTGGCATTCTACGGATCGGAGCGTGGAATGTTACCTTAATCGGGTTAATCGGGCAGGTAGGTTAGAAAATTTAAAAAGGGAAATGGATAGGTTAAAGTTAGATATAGTGGGAATTAGTGAAGTTCGGTGGCAGAAGGAACAAGACTTTTGGTCAGGTGAATACAGGGCTATAAATACAAAATCAAATAGGGGTAGTGGAGGAGTAGGTTTAATAACGAATAGGAAAATAGGAATGCGGGTAAGCTACTACAAACACCATAGTGAACGCATTATTGTGGCCAAGATAGACACAAAGCCCATGCCTACTACAGTAGTAAAAGTTTACTAGCTCTGCAGATGATGAAGAAATTGATGAAATGTATGATGAGATAAAAGAAATTATTCAGGTAGTGAAGGGAGACGAAAATTTAATAGTCATGGATGACTGGAATTCGTCAGTAGGACAAGGGAGAGAAGGAAACATAGTAGGTGATTATGGATTGGGGCTAAGAAATGAAAGAGGAAGCCGTCTGGTAGAATTTTGCACAGAGCATAACTTAATCATAGCTAACACTTGGTTCAAGAATCATAAAAGAAGGTTGTATACATGGAAGAATCCTGGAGATACTAAAAGGTATCAGATAGATTATATAATGGTAAGACAGAGATTTAGGAATCAGGTTTTAAATTGTAGGACATTTCCAGGGGCAGATGTGGACTCTGACCACAATCTATTGGTTATGACCTGTAGGTTAAAACTGAAGAAACTGCAAAAAGGTGGGAATTTAAGGACATGGGATATGGATAAGCTCAAAGAACCAGAGGTTGTACAGAGTTTCAAGGCGAGCATAAGGGAACAATTGGCAGCAATGGGGGAAAGAAACACAGTAGAAGAAGAATGGGTAGCTCTGAGGGATGAAGTAGTGAAGGCAGCAGAGGATAAAGTAGGTAAAAAGACGAGGGCTGCTAGAAATCCTTGGGTAACAGAAGAAATATTGAATTTAATTGATGAAAGGAGAAAATATAAAAATGCAGTAAATGAAGCAGGCAAAAAGGAATACAAACGTCTGAAAAATGAGATCAACAGGAAGTGCAAAATGTAAGGATGTAGAAGCTTATCTCTCTAGGGGTAAGATAGTTACTGCCTACAGGAAAATTAGAGAGACCTTTTGAGAGAAGAGAACCACGTGTATGAATATCAAGAGCTCAGATGGCAACCCAGTTCTAAGCAAAGAAGGGAAGGCAGAAAGGTGGAAGGAGTATATAGAAGGTTTATACAAGGGCGATGTACTGGAAATGGAAGAGGATGTAGATGAAGACGAAATGGGAGGTAAGATACTGCGTGAAGAGTTTGACAGAGCACTGAAAGACCTGAGTCGAAACAAGGCCCCCGGAGTAGACAACATTCCATTAGAACTACTGACGGCCTTGGAGAGCCAGTCATGACAAAACTCTACCAGCTGGTGAGCAAGATGTATGAGACAGGTGAAATACCCTCAGACTTCAAGAAGAATATAATAATTACAATCCCAAAGAAAGCAGGTGCTGACAGATGTGAAAATTACCGAACTATCAGTTTAATAAGTCACAGCTGCAAAATACTAACGCGAATTCTTTACAGACGAATGGAAAAACTGGTAGATGCGGACCTCGGGGAGGATTAGTTTGGATTCCGTTGGAATGTTGGAACACGTGAGGCAATACTGACCTTACGACTTATCTTAGAAGAAAGATTAAGAAAAGGCAAACCTACGTTTCTAGCATTTGTAGACTTAGAGAAAACTTTTGACAATGTTGACTGGAATACTCTCTTTCAAATTCGGAAGGTGGCAGGGGTAAAATACAGGGAGCCAAAGGCTATTTACAATTTGTACAGAAACCAGATGGCAGCCATAAGAGTCGAGGGGCATGAAAGGGAAGCAGTGGTTGGGAAAGGAGTGAGGCAGGGTTGTAGCCTCTCCCCGATGTTATTCAATCTGTATATTGAGCAAGCAGTAAAGGAAACAAAAGAAAAATTTGGAGTAGGTATTAAAATTCATGGAGAAGAAATAAAAACTTTGAGGTTCGCCGGTGACATTGTAATTCTGTCAGAGACGGCAAAGGACTTGGAAGAGCAGTTGTACGGAATGGACAGTGTCTTGAAAAGAGGATATAAGATGAACATCAACAAAAGCAAAACGAGGATAATGGAATGTAGTCAAATTAAATCGGGTGATGCTGAGGGAATTAGATTAGGAAATGAGACACTTAAAGTAGTAAAGGAGTTTTGCTATTTAGGAAGTAAAATAACTGATGATGGTCAAAGTAGAGAGGATATAAAATGTAGACTGGCAATCGCAAGGAAAGCGTTTCTCAAGAAGAGAAATTTGTTAACATCGAATATAGATTTTTGTATCAGGAAGTCGTTTATGAAAGTATTTGTTTGGAGTGTAGCCATGTATGGAAGTGAAACATGGACGATAACTAGTTTGGACAAGAAGAGAATAGAAGCTTTCGAAATGTGGTGCTACAGAAGAATGCTGAAGATTAGATGGGTAGATCACGTAACTAATGAGGAGGTATTGAATAGGATTGGGGAGAAGAGAAGTTTGTGGCACAACTTGACTAGAAGAAGGGATCGGTTGGTAGGACATGTTTTGAGGCATCAAGGGATCACAAATTTAGCATTGGAGGGCAGCGTGGAGGGTAAAAATCTTAGAGGGAGACCAAGAGATGAATACACTAAGCAGATTCAGAAGGATGTAGGTTGCAGTAGGTACTGGGAGATGAAACAGCTTGCACAGGATAGAGTAGCATGGAGAGCTGCATCAAACCAGTCTCAGGACTGAAGACAACAACAACAAAAGACCTTTAGCAGACAGCTGAAATGCAGTAAAAAAAAAAAGGAATGTTAGAACTCTAGCATGTGACTTGACATCTACACGTTTACCACTGGACTACGAACAATTTAACGGCTATAGCGGAAGACAACACTTCTTCCTAATAATTCCCCAACTTACAATATTGCCAGGTCTGACGGGCGGCCAAGTTTAGTGCTGTCAAGTGAACATGCCAAATTTGGTTGAATTCGTTCCAGGCGTTCCAGAGTAATACTTACGAAGAACATTTCCCTACAATCCGTCCGGCCAGTAAGGGTGCCAGAACAGTCTTAAGATTATTGTGATTTTCTCCCGATCATAAGCGATTTATACGCCAAGTATGGTTGAAATTTCTCCATGGTAGCTCCATCCCCCTCTCCTGCTGGTGCTGTATTACCCTTGTCGCAAAGGTACACTTTCATCAAAAGCACCCCGGCACCACTGTGTAATGCCGAATTGGTCTCTAGATGTGACGAATCTCCGGTGTAAATGAAGGCGGGCATTGTTGTTTTGTCAGTAGGGAAGGAGTAACAGCAGACTGGGTAGGTCAGGAGAGCTCAGTGACGTCCAACATGACTAGGCGTTGGATGTCACCCGAGTAAAACAATCCATCAGGGACGTTCCAATCTTCTAAAGCAGCCCCGGTCGACTGTTGATGACGTGATTGTGAACTGGAAACGCGAAGGAACAGCCACAGCTAAACCAAGACCTGTACCGAAAAACATGGACCGTCGTCAAGCATTTCGTACGGTGCCTGTAAAAGATTGCTTGAAATCAGCCGAAAGAATCACTCGGGAGTTTCAAACTGGTACCAGTAGTTAAGCAAGAGAGATAAAAAGAATTGAGTACAGTGGTCGCGCACTTCCTCGTGAGCCAATCGTATCTGTAGTCCATGCTAAGCGATGCTTGCTGTGCTGTAAAGAGCGATACCAGTGGACAGTGGATGACTAGAGGCGAGTGATTTGGAGTGATGAATCGCTCTGTACCCCGTAGCACTAGACGTAGAAGTTTGGATTTGGCAAATGCATGGAGAACGTAACCTGCCGGCATGCGTAGAGCCGAGAGTGTGGTCTTACTGCATAGGTGTGATTTTCGTGATTATGCTGCGCTCCCCTTATTGTTCAGGAAACGCTTAGTGCGGAGAACACAAACATATTTCACAGCATTATGTATTGCGCACAGCAGGGGAAAAGTCCAGAGACGATGATAGTTCGTATCTTCACGACAGTACACCCTGTCATAAAGCAGCATTTGTGAGTTAACTGTTTATGAACACTAATAGTGGCCAAATGGACTGCCCTGTCCAGAGCTCCGACCCGAACCCAATGAAACACCTTTTGGGTGAGTTAGAACGTTTACACAGCTCCAGATCTCAGCGTCCAACATCATTGGCTTCCCTAACTTCGGCCTTGAGGAAGAGTAGCGTGTAGAATTTCTATGTTTTGGCACGTTCCAATGCAGTCACATATGAACCTTAATGACGAAAAGGCCGAGCGCAGCTATCAATCGAACTATAGTGAGACATGCAACAGGAAATTAAGATAGAAATAGCTGATCCGTCAGTATTTCGTACGCTGAACGTAGCGACCACTGAAACGTCCAGCAACAGAAACTGCCATTTTCACTGCATATGTACTCCTATTTGTGAGGCATTTAAATACTTTCTTTTTGGTTCATCAATCTTCTGACTGGTCTGATGGGGCCCACCACGAATTTCTTTTGTGCCAACACCTTTTTCATCTCCGAGTATCACTTGCACCCTACATCCTTAATTATTTTTTAAATGTTATCCAGTCTCTGTCTTCAACTACAGTTTTTACCCGCAGTTTTAGCTCTTCCTAATAGCATGAAAGTTATTCCTTGATGTATTACTAATTTTTACTATCATTCTGTTCTCTTCTTGTGAGAGTTTTCCTTGTGTTCTTTTCTTTGTCAATATTGCGGCGAAACTCGTCGCTCATTATGTTATCAGTGCACCTAATTTCCAGCGTCCTTTTATAGCAACACATCTCAAACGCTTCGATCTCTCCTTTTCAGTGTTCTAGCTGTGCGTGGTCCACTACCATACAATGTTAGGCTCTAAATGTACATTTTCACAGTATTCTTACCTTGCGTATTTAAATATATGTGAGGAATAGAAAGGAACGAAGATTACTGTCTTAACGTCTCGATTGGTAGGGACGGAAAGCAAGCTCGACAGTGATGGCGCCGGAATGCGTCCGTGTGGTTTTCGTAGGAACCATTCCGGCATTTTCCTTTAGCACGTTAGGGAAAGCACTAATACTTAAATCAGAATCCTCCGACTAAAACGTCCTCCCGAATACGAGTCCTATGTGGTAACCGCTTGGTCCCACTGTTCGGTCATTGCGGTCCGATTCGAGTGCATTGCGTACCGACGTTTGCAGTTCGCTCTTCTTCTTGAGCTGTCATATTCGTCTAGCTGAAAGTTTTACTAGCCAGCTTTCGTCATCGCCTATTATAATCACAATGCAGTATTCCTTGTGCCATATGTGTATTGTATCGAAGATAACATGATATATACTTCAGCAGCAGCAAACACGGACTTCGAATCAAACGTCGTTACGCAGTGAATAAAACATGCTTTGGATTCTAAGGAAGACTTTTACGAGCAAATACAAATCGTGTTGAATATCGTGAAATGAGATTTCCGTAAACCACATTAAGTGAATGCCATCGTGGTTTCATTGTCCTTGTTCGTAAATGGGAGCCACTGTTCCGCTTCCATAAAGGTTACTATCGACTATCACTGGTAAAAAGAAGAGATATATTTTAAAATTAAGTTTGTCACAAATATGGACGTTAATGCAGGATGAGCATCAATGTTTGCTCGTTGTAATAATTTCTTGGGTAATTTTGACGCTGTTCATATTTGGTAAATAAAGTGGAGGGCTTTTGTTCGGATAAATTCCTGTCTACTATATAGAGGGTCTATAGAAGGGCGATGTAGTTGAGGACAATATTATGAAAAAAGAAGAGGACGTAGAGAAGATGAAATGAGAGAAATGATACTGCGTCAACAGTTTGACAGAGCACTGAAAGACCTAAGTCGAAACAAGACCCCGGGAGTAGACAACATTCCATTAGAACTACTGATGGCATTGGGAGAGCCAGCCCTGAAAAAAGTCTACTATTTGGTGAGCAAGATGTACGAGACCGGCGAAATACCCTCAGACTTCAAGAAGAATATAATAATTCCAATCTCAAAGAAAGCAAGTATTGACGGGTTTGAAAATCACCGTACTATCAATTTAACAAATCACGGCTGCAAAATAATTACACGAAATCTTTACAGTCGACTGGAAAAACTGGTAGAACCGGACGTCGGGGAAGATCAGTTTGGATTCCGTAGAAATGTTGGATCACGTGAGGCAATCTATCTTAGAACATAGATTAAGGGAAGGCAAACCTACGTCTCTAGCATTTGCAGATCTACACTAAGCTTTTGACAGTGTTGACTGGAATACTCTCTTCCAATTTATGAAGGTGGAAGGGGTCAAATCCAGGGAGCAAAAGGCTATTTACAATTTGTACAGAAACCAGATGGCAGTTATAAGAGTCGAGGGACATGAAAGGGAAGCAGTGGTTGGGAAGGGAGTGAAACAGAGCTTTAGCTTGTTCCCAATGTTATTCAATCTGTATATTGAGCAAGCAGTAAAGGAAACAAAAGAAAAATTCGGAGCAGGAATTAAAATCCATGGAGAAGAAATAAAACCTTCGAGGTTCGCCGATGACATTGTAATTCTGTCAGAGACAGCAAAGACTTGGAAGAGCAGTTGAATGGTATGGACACTGTCTTGAAAGGAGGGTATAAGATGAACATCAACAAAAGCAAAACTACGATAATGGAATGTAGTAGAATTAAATCAGCTGATGCTGAGGGAATTAGGTTAGGAAATGAGACACTTAAAGTAGTAGATGAGTTTTGCTATTTGGGGAGCAAAATAACTGATGATGGTCAAAGTAGAGAGGATATAAAATGTAGACTGGCAATGGCAAGGAAAGCGTTTCTGAAGAATAGAAATTTGTTAACATCGAGTATAGATTTAAGTGTCAGGAAGTCATTTCTGAAAGTATTTGTATGGAGTGTAGCCATGTATGGAAGTGAAACATGGACGATAAATAGTTTAGACAAGAAGGAAATTGAAGCTTTCGAAATGTGGTGCTGCAGAAGAATGCTGAAGATTAGATGGGTAGATCATACAACTAATGAGGAGGTACTGAATTGGGGAGAAGAGGAATTTGAGGTACAACTTGATTAGAAAAAAGGATCGGCTGTTTAGACACGTTCTGAGGCATCAAGGGATCATCACTTTAGTACTGGAGGGATATGCGGAGGGTAAAAACTGTAGAGGGAGACCAAGGCGTGAATACACTAAACATATTCAGAAGGATGTAGGTTGCAGAGAAGATGAAGAAGCTTGCACAGGATAGAGTAACATGAAGAGTTACTTCAAACCATTCTCTGGACTGAAAACCACAACAACGACAAAACATCTCACAGCGAATTAGTGTGTCTACTTGTCTACAGTTTCGTCGAGAGCGCTGTAGTATCAGACTATTACCTCTACCTCATCCGTCGAAGTTACTTAATAAGCGGTGACAACGTATTAGTAAGATAGAGGAATGATTTCTCGTGGATGAATATTTACAAGCCGGCCGGGGTAGCCGAGCGGTTCTAGGCACTACAGTCTGGAACCGCGCGACCACTACGGTCGCATGTTCGAATCCTGCCTCGGGCATGGATGTTTGTGATGTCCTTAGGTTAGTTAGGTTTAAGTAGTTCTAAGTTCTAGGGGACTGATGACCTCAGCAGGTAAGTCCCACAGTGTTCAGAGCCTTTTGAACCAATATTTACAATATGGAAGGTAAGAATGAGCGCTACGTCCTCCACACACGAACGCTTACGTTCTTTCGTTTTTTTCCCCCTCCTAGCTTATTCCTGTCGCAGAAATTAAATGCCAGATATATAGATCAAACATTAAGAAGGATGTGCTATATCTGATCACTTTAGTAAATGTGTTTTCGAATATTGTTCGTGTAAGCTGACAAATTTTTTCCTTCAAATGTTTTGTAAAAGTGTTTAGATGTCAGAACTTGATCCTTGGTCTTTTTTTCTTCGTTTTATAGTATAGTTCAATTTTTACTTTTCTGAGATCCCTCGAGGTGTAAAATCAATAATCCTTATTTTTATTAGGGAGAACTATTGGCACTGTGCCCGGGTTATTTTTGTTTATGCTGAATTATTGGTATTATGTAAAAACTTGGTGGAATGTAAAGTTGCAGAAAGAAATAAAGAAAGACAGAAAGTGCGAGCTGTCTCAGAGATATCGAAAGTCTTTCTGGAGGTTCATTGTAGGTAGATATATATTCATCCGCTCTCAGCCGACGCGGAAACGTTATCTTCCACGCGCAGCGCTGTTTATTTATGCATACATGCCCAAGCGGGGGGGATCTGTTTGTCTGAGGGCTGGGATTACTCGCGGATGCTCACACGACACATCCATTTCATGTTTATGGAGCTTTACAGAACAAGGACCCTGGTGTGTTTACTGGAGATTCAGAAGCGAGTGTGGCTGTTTGATAGAGTCATTTCTGTTGGGAAGTGTGAGTAGGGCCTCCCGTCGGGTAGACCGTTCGCCGGTTGCAAGTCTTTCGAATAGACACCACTTCAACGACTTGAGCGTCTATGGGGATGAAATGGTGATGATTAGGACAACACAACACACTGTCCCTGAGCGGATAAAATCTCCGACCCAGCCGAGAATCGAATCCGGCCCTTAGGATTGACATTCTGCCGTGCTCACCACTCAGCTACTTGGTTCGGACTGTTTGGAAGTAAACCGTTCCCTTTCGCTAGCTAATAGTAATGATTAATGCTCCTTATCGCTATTAGTAATGACTCTCATCAAATTCCAAAGCGTTCCGTAAAAAAAGCTTTATTTCTGAATTATTGCACGATGTTTCACGAAGCACTAAATTTATTCGTAAATAAAGGATAGGAAAAAATGGCTAAAATGGAAATAATCACTGTGTTTGATTAAAAGTTGATCAGTTTTCTTCGTTCATGTTAACGCTGAAAACGTGTATAAGTCCTTACTAAACGTGTCGAGTTTATCCCTACCATTGTGGAGATCAAATGCATCTTAACAATGCTAGAGACTTTAAATTTAATTTTGGCGGGAGTGCTGTGACACAAAGAATTTTTAATCCATTACTGTCCAAGACAAAAGACGAAGTTTTTTTACGTCTCTCAAAGCGTCTGTCAGACAGCAGATTAAGCACTTCGTTAACAGGTGGATCTCATAGTCTGTGGTGGTACAAGGTGGTCGACATTGAAATATAGCCAATACTCGCAAGGCTGCGGTGGTTAATGGTCTTTTCATTGAAATGCTTCCATTCGAACCACAATCGTTCTTTTGTAACCCCATTATCGTGTCACTACCGAAGAAGGAAGGAGCCCAATCGTTGTCAAAACGTTCTGACGATCTGTCTGAAATTCTACGATAAATGGCTAAATAGAAGGTTGTTTTAAGTAAAACTGGATTCGTAATGGCTGAAAATCACAACAGAAGTGATACGTAGTAGCAGAAAGTTCCGGAGACGTACTTCAGGTCCCGGTGCTTAGTAGCGGAAGGAGAAGAGGAGAAATAGGGTGCTGTCATAGTTTTTGCTAACATGGAAACAACTTTCGATGTATGTTTAATTTCCGAAAATTAGACAGATGAACAAAAACTAAGTGGAGTAATAAAAGCGCCACGTCAATGGGGCAAATTGGTGTTAAGAACGGCGTCATGGTAACTTTTATGCCGAAGTACAACGAAAGAAGTGCAAGAAAACATCAGAATGCGAATAACTGCTAGACTAATAGATAATATTCCTAAGATTTTTCTTCCTGAAATGAAAAATGGGTACAAGGTGACAGTACAAACTTCTCCTCACATATTTGACGATATTCAAAGGGTGCGTAAAGCACGACTAGGACTTAAATAAAAACAAAAAGACACAACTTCAACCGTTTTTGAGAAAACAGTTTGAAAATTATAGGCGTGCTTCTGCTGTAAGCTTTGTCGCGGCACTAGGGTTCATGGAATCCGCAGCCGACCGAGTAAGCTCGTAGTTTCACAAGCGCGAGGGCACTGGATCGAATTTCACTGCTAGTAGTATATATTTCGGTCAACGTAATTGTAAAAACAGTTTTATCATGACCGTGAAAAGTATCAATTTGTAATCATTGATTTACTATTTTGTTAATCTTCACTATGAAGAAAGC
The DNA here is from genome assembly GCF_023897955.1 of Schistocerca gregaria. Classification (NCBI taxonomy): domain Eukaryota; kingdom Metazoa; phylum Arthropoda; class Insecta; order Orthoptera; family Acrididae; genus Schistocerca; species Schistocerca gregaria. The sequence continues at coordinate 696,466,755 of NC_064920.1, forward strand.
ACAAGAAGTTTTCTTTTTCTTAAGGAATTTCTAAATGAGAAAAAGATACTCGAGACGTTTTAGTCAATTCAGTGTAGTCATTTTATTTATATTACCAGTAGAAATATGGAAAACAGTAACTATCGGACATACAGCAGATGTAAGGAACAAGAATTTTTTGCATATCCATGGTTTTTTTTAATGCGTGTATTGCAAAACAAATTTGGTTTAGATTCATAAACGGTCCTCGGTGGTCACACAATTTAGCGGCATACCACGCATATCGAAACATAACACCGAATACTGATACAGATAACTCACAAAAAAGTTGTACCTGCAGCGGGATTCGATGCAGAGACCTCGCCACAATCGCTCGGCTGCGGATACGTTGCACATTAGTGACCATACAGAGGATATAAGCAAGCCTAAAATTTTCAAACTCTGTTTTCTCGAAAACAGTTGAGTCTTCTTATTCACACATGTTGAAGTGTTAGTCTTGACCTACACACATTGTCCATAAGTATCCGATCAAAGATGGGAAGTTCGTACGCCCCCCTTGTTACTAGATCGGTTTAATGGAATGAGCAGCCTATCTCTACAAAAATTCTGAGGTACAAATAACGCTGTGACTAAAATAAAGAACAGTAACTAGAAGAATAGCATCTTGCAGAACATTAAAATTGAGGTATTCCTAGCAGTAGAAGAAATGAATTAATGATGTGTAAAATAAGGATTACACAAGATGGCAGTAGCAAGTGATGTATAGGAACTAGAGTTTACATGACGACTAAATATTAGTTCAAGATAAGGCATCAGATGGTGTAAGGTACACAGTGTGACTGAAGTTCCCAAATTGTGCATTTGTACCACAGCAATGGATAGAAGGGATGATTACGTCGTGAGTACAGCAGAGAAAAATAAAATGAAAGCATGTAATTTTTGGTGCTACAGAAATATGTAAAACAAATTATGCTCAGAAATGGTTATGAATGTAACAGGGATACTGTAAAAAATACGGAAGGAAAAAGACATTAGGGAAACAAGTACTAGAAGAAAGGCAGTGGTTATTGATACATATTCGATGGCATTGGTAGGAAAAATTGAGGCTAAGGAAGTAGGAGCATGGTCTCGCGGTTAAGGCGCTCAGTCCGGAACCGCGCGACTGCTACGGCCGCAGGTTCGAATCCTGCCTCGGGCATGGATGTGTGTGATGTCCTTAGGTTAGTTAGGTTTAAGTAGTTCTAAGCACTAGGGGACTGATGACCACAGCTGTTAAGTCCCATAGTGCTCAGAGCCATTTGAACCATTTTTGAAGTAGGAGCAGCCAGGTATTGGTGTATGAAAAACATAGTTAAGGATGATTGGTGCAATACAGTGTAGATGTGTTAAGATTAACGCAAAGTAGAAAGTGGTGGACGTCCGAAGGCTGACAACATCGAGAAAACGCTAAGGTCGACGTTGCTGAACCAGTGGGTTATCAGAGGCCTGTGCTGACCAAGGTGTGTACTGACGGCGGCGCTGTGATTGTCGCCGGACTGTAGACAGCCGTGGCCGGTGGCCGCAGGGCGGTGCTAACCCCTGCTCCCTGTGCAGCGTCACGCCTGCGGGCGCCTGTTCCTTGTAGAGCCAGCGGCGGTCCCTCCCTGTCTGCGGAAACTTTGGCTTGAAGCAGCAGTCCCGAGAACAGGACGTATGTCTGATACACGTACAGACCTTGCTTCTCATGGCGCAACATGTGAAACAGCTATGTTATAGTCAGTCTTACAGTGAGTGTTTCCCAAAACCGTTCTTTTACAGTGAAACTCGTACATCTTCTGTGAGTGGTGAAGCCCACGCAGAACAGAGCAGTTCTTACGCAGCTAATTATGACAGTACAAGGGCTCCTGTCAAGACAGCAAAAAAATCATCTTGTGAAATAAAGACAGATTTTAAAATTGCTGTTGTATTTCAGAATTAATATTTCAGCTCATCATTTCAGCCTATACTGCTGTAAATTAACTCAGTTTCCCCACTTCTATGAACTAATAACAAGAAGCACAATGGGTTTTGTTACTTTGTTGTACTTCCTGGTCATCTTTTGAAGTTGATGGATGTCCTTATATACTTACATAGTTTAACAGATAGAATAATAGCTTGTGAGACTGCAATGTGACTCAGACCGGAATTAGATTCGTACGCTCATTTAAGGATCGTTGGGCTGTTATACACGACAGCTTAAATGTCGGATTTTTTTCCTGTATCCTAGCTTCGAGTTGGGAAATACCGGGCTGTTTGTCTATCTCGAACACAGAAAAGCAGCATCGAGACGGCTAAACACGAAAACATAAAAAAACAAGCAAATATTCGCCGACTGGTAAATTCCAAGACTCTTCTTCCAGTAAAGAAAATGTTGAGAGTACAGTGACAAGAAAGAACCGGTAGGAGATATGCTAAATGAAGAATAATTCAGTGGCCATCAAGCGCAAATCCAGAAACATTAGGAAGCATTCCACTACCTTCGCCACTACACAGCATGCATCATCAGATAATAGAGCAAATGAGATAAAAGCTTGATATTCTCTTTATCCGTTTTGATTCAGTCTGCTTCACGATGCCCATGGGATACTAGTTTCAGTAAACCAAGCTTTAAGAAAATATTTATTTCTTGATAAAGGCACAATCGTACAGTCAGTCGTACAGAGAGTATTTGATATTTACTATATTTTAAAATTATACCAGGAATCGTTCTAAATGGCTGCAAAGGACATTCGCTTATGTTCTTCAAACGGTTCCGTCGTTATATGCAGAATGCCAGAAGCATAGTGCGAAAAGCATAAAAAAGTCTAGATGTCCGATTACTAAAATGTGTCATATTACAATTTTTAGGATTATCGGAGCGTTATGTTGTGCAGCGTCATCGAGATACTCTTGGAGTAAATTCCAGTATGAAAAAAAGAAATTGCACATTCTGGCTTAGAGAGGCTTTTTCAGAACTACATTTCAATTACTTTAAGACTTATTCGCTTTTTATACTTTGCCCAATGTTTATCCAATGAGTAGAGTGTGTCGCTAAAATGCGTTTTTTGGAAGCTTGCAAAATATTGATCTAGAGCTGCTGTAGCCTCTTTGGTGGACTCAAAACGTTATCCAGACACAAATATCTTTAAAGGAGACAAATATGGAAGTCGTAGCGGATTAGATGAGCAGAATATGCTGAGCGTTCCAATAATTCTCACGTATAATCCCTCGCTTTTTGCACTGACAAAAAAATTTCACTGCCATATAATTCTTTTTTATTTTATAATCCAGACTTCTCTTTTTTTCATCCATTTGGTGCCGATGATTTTCTCCAAGTCCTCTAGTTGTGTATGTGAAGAAACCGTTTTGAAGCCTCTGTAAACACTGCCCTGTGTCTACATCAGTAGTCTGCAATTCACATACAAGTGTTTGACAGTGTGTTACATGACCACTTCCAGACTATTCCTCGACCGTTCTACTCTAGAATAACACGTGGGAAAACTAAACATCTATATCTTCATGTGTGGACTCCTATATTGTTACGGTGGTGATTTTTCCCTGTGTAGAGAGGTGTTAATAAAATATTTTCGCATTCGGAGGAGTTAGTTGATTATTGAAAAAAGTCTTCGTTTTAATGATTGACAGTCCAACTTATCATATCCGTGACACCCTGTCCTTTACTTCACAATAATACAGAACAAACTGACCTCCTCTGAACCACGTTTCAGCAACTATATAGTCTGAATCGGGGGGCGGGGGGTAGTTGGTTGTGAAGTTCGACCTCTACCCATACTAACTCACAGGGACCATCTGTTACAATTTTGATGCAAGATCTACTGTTTCAAACACCAACAATCATGCCGCCACCATGTTTCTGAAGACTGTTACGTCCTTAGAATAATGTCAACTGAACTTACCTCCGACTTAGCCAGGTGTCAGTGCCTATAACGAATTCTGCTTCAGTGTCTTCTATGAATGCTTGGAGCTGTGGTTCTTTTCTAACACATCTGCGACAATTTGTGATCATAATATCGATTCTTCCTAGATGTACCCTCGTCCTGCGTTTAATATGCGCCCATTGATGGGGAACCCCCGTTTTTACTCTCCGCAACCCTCTAACCTAAATATCGCCCCAGCCACTCCACAGAGCACCCGCTATCGTTCTAGTCTCCTGCTGTGTGTTGGAGCGCTTAGTCCTCCGAATGGATCAGTGGATAGTGTAATTAGGTGACATATTAAAATAATCCAAAGTGTTCTTGCTCTTTCATTTGGATCACATTCAGAAAACGCTGTTTCGTCTTGCACAGAGCTTTCTCGCAATAAGCTACTATTCTTTTTAAATGACCAGTTCAGAATTTCAATTCCGTCAATACCATCTCTGTGAAAGAAAGTGAGTTTTCTCCTTCCCATAGTAAAAGCTTCGGTGCGTTATCATCAAGCTCAGTAGAACCCTTCGCCTCGCTCACTTGTGCATTCCGTATAGAGCGATTTATGTCCTTATAGCCCGCATCTCGTGGTCGTGCGGTAGCGGTCTCGCTTCCCACGCCCGGGTTCCCGGGTTCGATTCCCGGCGGGGTCAGGGATTTTCTCTGCCTCGTGATGGCTGGGTGTTGTGTGCTGTCCTTAGGTTAGTTAGGTTTAAGTAGTTCTAAGTTCTAGGGGACTGATGACCATAGATGTTAAGTCCCATAGTGCCCAGAGCCATGTCCTTATATACTATATAGGGTGAGTCAGCTGCCCCTACCGCTGTCGTTCTATGCAACCCGCAATGTTTTAGCTGACCATCATGAAGCACCTGCGAGATTTTCATATTCTCTCAAACGCTACGTGCAAACTCTCAGTCCTACAGAAAGAAAATGAACAGGACGTTTTTGTACAAAATTTTGTGTAGTTAATTTTCGTATAGGAAAACGTTTTTGCTGGAGCACGAAGTTTTCGAATTATTCAAGAAAAACGTAAAAAAGTGACGTTCCAATTCACCCTCGCTCCCAGACTCAGCACCCAAAGGTCAGGATTTCTAGTATGTTGTACATGCCATTCCCTACTACCAATGTAAATATTTGCGCCTACACGATTTATTTCCCAGATTCGACATTTTTTAGTCTTCATTGATTGGTTCATTACACCAGCGGCTTATTCGAGCACTTAAAAATCGTAAAACTGGAGTTTGTGTAAATTTTACCTGTCAGTTTTGTGAATTGTAACAGCATAAAATAAACAGTTACATCGTTCTATTCGTTAGGATTTTGTGACTACGAAACTATTGTGCTTTTTACGTCTAAGTTTGGGTGGCATTGTGGACGTAATTGGTTTTAGCGTAAAGTTTACGTAAGTCGATTTTCGTTCATTAATCTAAGGGACAAGTGACGAGATAGCCGACTATGCTGGTAGCGTAGTAGTCCAGTCATTAGACTCCAAAAAAGATTGAATATCAGGAATAGTTCCTGCAGTCGGAAATTTTTGTACAGTGGTAGGGGGCAGTGCCTCGTATAAGAGAAAACTTATCTTTCTCTGCACGACTAACAGTTTGCCCGTAGCGGTGAGAGAATATGAAAATTTCGCCCATGGTTTATGAAGGCCAGCTATAATATTGCGGGTTGCATGAAACGACAGCGGTAGGAGCAGCTGAATCACCCTTTAAAATAAGAAAAGTTTCAGTCAGCCCACGTAGAACAACTCCTGGCGTTCCTTCTCCCCTCCCTGACTGTGAGTATCTTCGCGTTTGGTTGTTATTAATTCATTTTGCAATATATGTTTTTGATGTTACTGTCTACGGGAAAGATGAGACATTTCCTAGTCGTTGGAATCTTGAGGGCTGCGGTGACTGTAGGGCGAAATGGTGAGAACAGTAGTGATTTCCTGTCGCCTTCCCGAGAGGGCGAAGGTAGTGCTCGTAAAAGGCGGCTGTAGAGTGCAGAGGCGTGTCGTTTCCTGTGCTCATCACGCCGCCCCGCGCCCGTATCACATCACTTGGGAAATGAGCGGCCGCAGCCCACGGCCCCGCCGAGCGCGCCATTACACCGCGTTCCAGAAAAACTTGCTCCTATCGTCTTTGTAAGAGAAACAAATGTTTCGTTTCTAGTTCGGGAGAAGTTACTTTATGCTCAAAATCTGTAACATCGTTTCAGAGTGGTGAGTGATGTACTTTGTGATTCGTTCTATTCATGATAATCATAACATAAATGGAATTCCACATCAGGTGATCAAGAATGTTACTTGTCATATGATTTGTACTTATCACATGATTTGTAGTATATTTTATGATGTGACAGAAAGTGAATTACTATGTCAATCTCCCTTCTTCGAGATAGCCGTACTGAGACACTGAATTTACCCAGTCACATGCGAAAGATTTGCAGAAGAAACATCTGATACGTCGGTGTGCAAAAGGCTTTTAAGAGAATTTCTTGTCCAAAGCAAATCGATAATAGTCTGGCGATCTTAAGAACAAGAAAGAGTGCTGTTTATTGGAAATGTTAATCGACGAATATTTAGTCATAATTTTTCAGTAAAAATTATATGTTTGTAGTCTTGATTGCAAATCGGTGAAAATGCGAGTATTCACAAAAAAGTGTAATTTGATACAAAAATGCGGAACATCAAATAGAAAATAAAAAATGTCCTTATCTTTAAGAGATTGAACAGTGCTACGATGTATATAACTTTTTCATTTCGCAATACGGCATTTTGCATGTCTATCAAACTTCAGTATATTTTCATGTGATTAGTAATTACAGATAGAAGTATGTAATTTTTTAAACCATTATGATTTGGTATTAACACTTACATTTGTTACTGAGTATGAAATTTAGTTAAAGGTTAAATAACTTTGTTTGTTATCAGTGAGATTCGAACCAGTGACTTTATGATCACTAGACTTTTGCGCTGTGCACTCAGCTACAGGCAACTTTTTAAATAACCGCGAAGCGTCTAAACTTCTAATGTACAGAGGAGATTTATTCGAGTTTTTTTTTAACAGAATTGCATCGTTCTGATTCAGGAAAATGACATATGGACACTTGCTTGAAATCCATAAGCATGAAGAAAACTAATAAACCCACCTCCGTCATATTTCAAGAAGTGACTAAAAACTAGCCAATTAATCAACGAATTTGTTCTTTCCGTTGGATGTATTTTTAGTTCGCAGTCTAAAATGACGTAGCCAATATACAACAAAGCACCTAGACATAACCCTCTCGGCTACCATGCTTTTGTTATGAGCGTAATGCAATGACATTTAACCGTAATCATAATTATATGTTTTGCAGGCAGCGAAGCAAATAGATTAAGATTGCACCATTGTTACAAGACTCCTGAAATTATATGTAAACGGCCTGCACAGAGGCCAGATAAGAGGCTACTATATTAGCGCTAACAGTGGGTAGAAATTACGCTAACCTACAAACTTGCATTTTGTGTTACCAAGTTGCGGCGCATATGTAAATCTGTAGCTCTCATTGTAAGGACGAAAGTTTCTATCCTGGTTTGAACAACTGGTTTCAGTGTTTTTCACTTTCATCTAGTCACTACCATGGGGTCCTCAAATAACCATATTTAGTTGTCTTCCGTCGTTCGGTAAATCTAAGCAGTTCTTGAAGATTAATCCATCACGAAAACGAGAGAAAATTTAGCCAGATGCCATTTCCCCTAACATCAGGAACTGGAAGAGGGTCGTCGTCGATTATCCTCTCACATTTCTGGGATGACAGGGTACTAATTTTTACTTATTTGTTCTTTGCTGTTGTTAATACATTTTGTAAAGTCTTGTACCGCAAGGAAGTAAGTGGGAGGATGTTTTTATGGGTGGCCGGTATCCTCTTTCTACAACACAAATGCACACGTGGATTAATACAGTTCTTTATATGCATGAACTGCAAACATTTACTTCACCTGAAGAGGGTCCATGTTGTGTGGTACAAGCTCTTTAGTAATAGTCCTCTTGCAGACAGATGTAATGTCAGTATCAGTAATCTTGCTATTACAAACTTAAGTTTCTTACTGCTAGTAAAGTACAATTCTGGTTGAGGTGAACTAGTCCTGCTGTAGTCATTACTCTGGTCGCTATGTACTGTCGAAACCTTTGATGAGCTAAAACCGCTCTGTGAGTAAACTGACAGATACCAGCTGGATGCCTGAGTGAGGTCCTCCGGTCAGCGGTGGTGGCGGCCTAAATACATGCTGTCGAGAGGGCGTTGGCGGCTGAGTGCTTGTGGGTGTGTCTCCAGTCTCTCTGGTGATAGGCGCGCTTGATCTAGCACTTACTAATCGATCTTCGCGTTTCATCTTAGCCGACCGATGTGCTGGCGACAGCTTATGCCAGTACACATTTATTGGAGAATTTAGGTTGTGTAACATGCTGCAAGCTGCAATGTTTTTCAATTAAATATATACCTACTGATTTTCCCATCTAATCTGTTCCGTACACGATTTCTCTGTTGGATTTTAGCAGTCTAACTTTGTAAAAATAACCTGGTGCAAACATGTATTTTGGACACATCTTTGCCGTTTTTTACCAAGAAAATTCGATCTGATTAAGCAAGACAGAGAGAAGCAGGAATTTGAATAATTATGACCTAGAAGGTAAAGAGTTAACCCCATGAAGTATTAAAACATACGAAATTTTAATTGAAAAGGACATCACATATTGTGTACGATGCTTTTAGACATGTACATTTTTTATAGTTGAAGCATTCAGGGTTGGTTCTAATAAAATTGTGCGGAGACTGGAGCGCCCCCCCCCCCCTTCCAACGCACACACACACACACACACACACACATATATATATATATATATATATATATATATATATATATATATATATATATATATATATATATTAAGAATAGCGGTTTAATTTCTAAACATCAACACATGACAGCTGTAGTATACTCTTATATTTATTTTTTAAAAAATATTGCAAAATGTGTCGCTGTCAAATATCGACTGGCAGCAATATGACAACATTTTATGAAGTAATTACGAGAAATTCTTGCTAATTAGGTATGTTTATGGTCTCATCTATAAGAAGGGATATGTTGATAGGACACATCTTGAGGCATGAAGAATGGTCGATTTGTAAATGGAAGGAACTGCTGAAGGCAAAAATGGGAGGAGGAGACAAAATCTTGACTACAGAAAGCAGGCTCAAATGAACGTAGATTTAAGTGGTTACGAGGAGGTCAAGGAACTTTCACAGGACAGAATAAAGTGGACAGCTGCATTAAAGCAGTATTAACGTGGTGTGATAACCCTCTGCTGGGAGATTTTAAAAGATATAATCGTCAAACCTCTCTTATTCACTTTTATGTTTTGGCATCTTGTTCACAAGGAATATAATGCTGGCGTACTTTCTAAATAAAACGTTTTCCAGTTACAATGAACCTGTATAAATAGTTACATAGTTTAGTCGTGTTGTCCCATCTGAAGCTACTTGTACCTGAATTTTATGAACAATTTCGAACATAACTTGAATAAAGAAGCTAGAGTGCAAATATTAATACTGGTTCAGTTATGTAAATGATGTTCTCTTTATGTGGACAGGTACACCAAAGCAGCTCAACACATTTTCATTTAACTGCTAAAGTCATCAGTCCCTAAGCTTACACACTACTTAACCTAAATTATCCTAAGGACAAACACACATACACCCATGCCCGAGGAAGGACTCGAACCTTCGCCGGGACCAGCTGAGCCGTCCAAGACTGCAGTGCCCTAGACCGCTCGGTTTATCCCGTGCGACTGACAGTCAAAGCTATACGTTTCCCTTTACGGCTAATTGGAGCGGTGATGAGTGTTGTAAATGTGTTTTCATATGCCATTAGACCTTGACAGGACGGTAGGTAGCCGGCCGTGTTGACCGAGCTGTTCTAGGCGCTACAGTCTGCGGTCGCAGGTTCGAATCCTGCCTCTGGCATGGATGTGTGTGATGTCCTTAGGTTAGTTAGGTTTAAGTAGTTCTAAGTTCTAGGGGACTGATGACCTAAGATGTTAAGTACCATAGTGCTCAGAACCATTTGAACCATTTTTCCCTAAATCGCCTCAGGCAAATGCTGCCATGGTTCCTTTCAAGGGGCACGGCCGACCTTCCCTAATGATGAGGCCGATGACCTCGCTGTCTGGTCTCCTCCCCCAAACAACCCACTCATCAACTAAGCCGCCAAAGCACGACTGACACCAGTTGTGACAGCTTCACTTCTGCCGGTATCTCGTACCTACCTTCCAAACTTCACAGATATTGTGATGGTTGTAGCACGGAAACGGTACGTTTCCGGACATGGGTTCCAGTTCAAAACGTTATGTACTCACTCTCCTCTGTTATCTCGATCAGCTACCTTTTATTGCAGAAATAACTGCGATAAGGTTTCATGCTGTGGTTATCAGATGCATACGGTGTGAAAGAAAATTGACACAATTTGTCATTAGGCACAAAAAAATGCACCCATTCCATGGCTGCCTGGGGGTTCCTTAATAACTGGTTTGCCTTCTGCGGGCCCCGCTGCAGGACGCGTCTCCGGGACACGTTCCAGTGCACATGCCTCTCCGGTGTCTGCTTACGGCGCCGAAATTCCGACGGGAAGCTCGCGGCCGGCTTTATCTCTGCCCATGCGGAGAGGTGGATTCCGTGGCCTAATTGCGCTGAAATTTCCCTCCTAGCGCATCCGGAGCCGTGTAATGAGGCGTCTTGCGACAACATCGGCCGTGCACCGCGCTTCGGTGCCCGCTGCACGCACCAAGCCACGGATTCTATGAGATGAGATGCTGTTTGAAGCATATACTGTAATTATAGTTTTCCGCATTGAAGTATAGAACTGATCAAAAAGACAAACAATGTGAAAACTGTTGACTTTTCAGGGACTATTGTACAAATATTCAATTGTGTGTGAATTCCTAAGGGACCAAACTGCTGTGGTCATCGGTCCCTAGACTTACACACTACTTAAACTAACTTATGCTAAGTCCAACACAAACACACACCCAGCCCGCGGGAGGACTCGAACCTCTGGTGGGAGGGCCCGCGCAATCCAGGGAATATTACGAGTTTCTTAACACATTGCTGCTTTTCCCGTGAAACTGCAAGTTAGAACGTCCCGAAACTGAATCATAAAATTCTGATGAGCTTCCACGGCAGTCGACAAAATGCTCCTCAGTACGGAATGTTTTATTCCCGACGCGCAGCTGTTTCCTATCTTCAATATGCGCTTACAGCTGGGATTAAATTCGGTGCACATTGCATGAGGTACTTCATCGCCTTATCAGTCCGTTTTCAGCCGTTGGTAAGAGAGCAATGACACTGCTTCGAAATACAGACACAAATAGCAAGGCTTCGATTCGACAGCATAAGAGCATTGAAAATCTGATGGTACTACGTCGTGAGAAATGATGCGAAGAATGTACAGCGTGTTTATAATTAAAGTTTCGCTTCTTGAGACATTGAGACGGAAAGTATTTGCTTTATGAGTATTCAACTTTATAGGAATGACGTTCAGACAGCACGCTGCACGATTTGCGTTGATAATAGTGTCAGTGTCAGGACTTGCCGTTGGTTGCCACTACTGGTAACTATCATCGCTGAAAGGTACACATCTGTATCTATTTTGTTTATTGATTTATTATGTTTTTGTATCTTTTTCGTTATGCAACTGTCTGTCATAAATTCGTATTGTCCACAATAAAACAGCACATCACATTTTTTAAATTTATATTGTTATATTCATTAGCTTAAAAATGATCAGATTGAGTTAAATTATGTATTTTTGGTGTGAATGGCCTTCAGCCAGTGAGAATTAGACAACGGCGGAACACTCCTGAAGTCAAGTGAAGACGCATGTTTAGAGTGGATGACACAAGGGAGCGATTCAGAACAATTTACGTCTAGATCTGGAAGAAGGCGCACCTGCTTGGGTTAACATGTGATATTTGGTTGTGTAAGTGATACACTCTGGGCGGGGAACGGCTGCTAGGATAGTTTAAATGTCGAAGGGACTTTAACTTTCGCTAAATATGACCGTGTTCCAGTTCAGAACTTTAATTTTTTCCACTTGCACTCTGGGCTTAAAAAGTAGACAGAGCTTGAGTTGTTCATTTCTTTATCTTTCGTGTAATAGTGTGTAAATCTTCACGCTGAACCATTCTTGTAATGCATTTAACGCAACATTATTGCAATATAATGTTACCTTTCTGGCCCTGTAATTACTGGTAACTGTAGGACCACATTCATTTCAGATTGCTTACTTGAATAAACATTATTTAGCACAATTATCTGGCATCACCTACATCAATTTCGGGTGTTGAAAATAAAACTCTTTTATTAATTATTCATTTATCTTGTTTAATATTTCTAATTATTTTATTAATTCGTGATTCTAGCCAATGTGTAGATATTTGACTGCAGGATCACAGATGCATGAGAGGACATGAAAGCATACGTGTACGACTCGCCTCTACAACATATTCGAGCCATCCTTTTCAAACAGAGCCGTGCATAGCCCAATTATCTAGTTACACCAATACGGAGGTGAAGTCATCAAGTTACTGTTGCCATGGCTGAGAATGTTGCACGCATTGTGCGGCCTTCAAGCAGTGTCACGGCAGCTGAACATTCTGTGGTTCACCTTCGAAAAGTGATGTGAACCAACTGTGAAATCATATCTCTTGTGCGGTTCCAAGATGTTGATGCAGATGGTCTTCACAATGCAGAACATGTGTAACCTGGGACGTAAACATGGTACACAATTTACAGATTTTACTCTCTCATTTGGAAATTAAAATTTGTTTCTTTCCCTTGCGCATGCCGTTACAAATGTTTCCTCAACATTTCATTGTCCAACGATCACTCGTGTTTCATGGGGCCCTCTCAAGTAGCGAAAGTTTCAGTTATAATAATCCTGTATACACGAGGGTTGAAGCTTAAATAGTGGCAACTATTAATTTACAGCTAGTACAAAATAGATACGGGTTTCAAGGTTTTACTAACCTTCACAATAGTCACCAGCATTATGTATAACCCTTTGTTAGCGATGTGGAAGTCGTAGGATACTCTCAGCAGTGCCAGTTTTGCTGACAGTTCGAGCGGCTCGGTCTATTGCCCGACGAATTTTTAGCAGTTCTGAAGCGAATGCCGTGAAGTGTTTCCTTCAGCTTAGAAATCGAGTTGAACTCACGAGGGCTTCAGTCAGAGGAGTGCAGCAGGTGATATAGCACTTAGCAGCCCCATCAGTCAAACAAATCAGTAACAGCTTGCACTGTACGTCCTTGAGCATTGTCCTGCAAAATGATGGTCAGGTCCTGCAGAAAGTGTCATCTCTTCTGTCTCTATGCTGTTCATTTTTGGAACACAACCTACGACCAGCTTAGAGACAATTGTAAATAAATAGTTGCCACTATTAAAGTTCCAACCCTCGTATGAGCGCTAGCTACTCAGACAGGGAGGCGAATGAGAGCTGTATAAATGTATAATCCTAGTTGCTGGTTATTTTCCAGATATATCTACTTAAGACTGTGTGTGCGTGTAAAAATGTGGTATTCTTCCATCTCAGCTATTCTCGCATTTCTGCCATGGAAGTAAATCACCGTTATGAAAGGAGTGAAACCTTCGCATCAACAGAAGCGATACCTCAGATCTTTTAGACCTAGCTTGCAAGTGGTTGAACTTCCAACTACATTTCGGGATTAGCTGCAAGTGTCCCTCAAGAACTGAATGTCTCTATCAAAATACTACCGTTAACTACCTACCCGCGTAACATAATCCTCAAACGAATATCTCTGTAGATCGAGTGGTTGGTAGCTGGAAAACCGCGCATAAGTCAACCACATCTCGTTTCATGGCCCTCTGGGAATTTTGATCTGCCTCTCGCTTTTGCCAAACACCGACTTATCTGAATTACTAATAGCTGTGTAAATTGCATATAACTCGGAATTTCTATATTCTGACACACGGAATTCAGGTCTTCTGTTAGCGACTGCGTTCGACGTGAATTTTCTACTGCACAGTGCAATCCTCGTTATTTCCTTTCAGTGAATCATGCCATCTTGGACATGCTCAGGCATGCTCGAATACGCGATAATGAAAACATTAAATCAGTACGTGTTCTGCAACAGGGGAAACGTAAATCTTCGTGGACTTCATTCCGTTGATCTCTGTGCTTTCCCATGTGACAGATATTCAAATAAATCTTTGAAGTTGATGCGTCTCATAGCATGTTAACTTTTGTTGTAAACAGCCTCTCGTTAATACGTCTGCCACAACAGTTTCAGAAAAACATAACTGATGTACAGTTTCATCGTTGGGCAGCATAAAAAATTGTTTATTCTTCAATACGTGATACATAAGTAACCCACCTAATACATTAGTGGGTCCTAATTGCTACTAATACAATTATTACTACTGCAGATTTTTACTGTCATTGGAACAACGGTAAAAAGTCTAACAGTGAATAAATCGCTTGTGTATCAATTTCTTTCCATGAATCCGAAGAAATTCGCGATCCGCAATGTTCACTGCTTAGCAGCTTCACACGTTTTCATTGCACTTCGGATTCATAAAATGATGAACTGTGATTTGCGTGGTCCTAGTAAGGAAACATATTTGGAGTTATTCATAAATGAACTAAGAGACGATCAAACAAGCTACTGAACTTTCTGTAAAATGCAGTAGACCAATCTAAAATATTGAACTTGCAGCTGTGTGTTTCTCTGGGATAGTAAGGTACGATGCAAGTATGAAGGAACTGTGTTGCATGTGTGTGTTTCTTTAATTTTTCTATAGTTAATAACGCAGGATGAAAATATGAAATTGATGCAACGAGTTTTCACCATCAATCTGAGAGTTCCAGCTGTACACATCACCAATGAAATGCCAAAATAACCATTAATTTTAACACTAAATATGACAACAAAGAAACTCCATTTGTTCTGCTGCTTCCTTCATTTCATTGCTGGAACATAGATCATATATAAACTGTCAGTGTTGACGTGTTCATTTCTGTAAAAAGAGCTAAATCGTCTTCACAATTAGAAATAAAATAAAAGTGTCGTTGGTTATCTCTAGATGCACGTTGTCCTTCTCGTGATGTATTAGTATCCCAGCTTGAGATCGCAGTCGTTTTAATAAATACTGTTTACAGAATCTTAAGGGAGAAAGGAAAATAGAATTCCTGTTCAATTTTACAATGTCTAACGGAACAAACAATGCTGACGTTCCACAGCTGTGTTGCATATTACGGAACTAATTAGCAATATCCGAATAAGTTTCGTAGAATACGTGTAGGTTGTGTGGCTCGGAGTAGGAATGTTTCGACTGCATTTTGACAAAACAAACTAATTTTTAACAAATAAATGTAATGTTGGAAACGCCATTGAATTAGGACTACGTTTACAATTAAACTGCTGATATCTTACATAATGTGTCACTCATCGTTCCCTGGACCTGCTGATGTAATTGGGCAAATAGAGGAAATTTAATGCTTATATACTGCGCCGCTGCGGACCCCGCTCTGAAGACAAATTGCTTTACAGCGGAAGGCAATCCATGCTGTGTGTGAAGCAGATTAGCGCTATAAACTTTTGCAGTCTCGATGCTCTGCGCTCAGAACTGTATGTTACGGGCAGTCTGACAAACCGAAAGTTTAAAGAACCGGTTAAAATTAACAGAATAAATCAGAGCTTGTTTAATTCGGAGCGGAAGCCGCTGTTTCCTACAGATTCCAATTAGTCTCTTACGGAGAGACTGTTACAAATGTGGTCCATTCCACTTTGCCATTTTGTGGCTTGGGCTGTGGTAATTTTTCTTAATTTAGGGCGGCTATACGTACAGGTCTTTCAAAAGGAATTTTATTTCAAACTGTGTGTTATGGAGACAGTTTTTCTTTATTGTTTCTACACAAAATGATAAATGAAACAATCAGAATATTTCTCCGCTGTTATTTTCTGGAACGAGTAAATACGGTACAGTTTCTTCTCGAAGAGGTACACTGTAGTTGGTCCGTAACACACGAAACGCTATTTGTATTCACGTTCATATTCCAGTTATGAATTTGAAATACAGGGTGATCAAAAAGTCAGTATACATTTGAAAACTTAATAAACCACGAAATAATGTAGATAGAGAGGTAAAAATTGACACACATGCTTGGAATGACATCGGGTCATATTGTTAGACAACTGTCAAAACTTAAAGACTATAATGTCCATTGCAAATTGTAGAATCGGTATGCGATTTAGTTTCGCACAGACTTTCATTCGATAGTCAACTCTTGACTGCAAAAAAATGGCTCTGAGCACTATGGGACTTAACATCTGAGGTCATCAGTCCCCTAGAACAACTACTTAAACCTAACTAACCTAAGGACATAACACACACCCATGCCCGAGACAGGATTCGAACCTATGACCGTCACGGTCGCGCGCTTCCAGACTGAAGTGCCTAGAACCGCTCGGCCACTACGACCGGCTCTTGACTGCAGTTACATCCCATACGTCGAATGTGATTGTGAGAGTAACCTACGTGACTTAAAGCCTGTGGCCTGCAGCTATGCTAATGTTGGTAGCTATACAATTTTAATTTTCCGTATGGCTTCTGCAATCACAAGGACAATACCGAAGAAATGTTTCACAAACAAGACGTGCAAGAGTGCAGCATTCCAACAGCACCTAACAACATACATCTACCCATTGCCAACACCCTTTGTAAATTTCGTTGCCGCGCGGGATTAACGAGCGGTCAGAGGCGCGGCAGTCATGGACTGTGCGGCTGGTCCCGGCGGAGGTTCGAGTCCTCCCTCGGGCATGGATGTGTGTGTGTGTGTGTGTGTGTGTGTGTGTGTGTGTGTGTGTGTGTGTGTGTGTGTGTGTGTGTGTGTGTGTGTGTTTGTTGTCCTTAGGTTAATTTAGGTTAAGTAGTGTGTAAGCTTAGGGACTGATGACCTTACCAATTAAGTCCCATAAGATTTCATACACACACACATTTAACTTTCGCTCTAGTCACCCCACTAGCGAACAACTTCTTTACCTTGCTCATCAACTACATAAGCAAAAGTGCGCCATTTTTGGTCTTCTTGATGTAAAAATATCTTTTGACCGAGCGTGGCTTTCTGGACTATCCTTCAGGCTGCAGACGTACTATGCTCTCTCAGTTTAATATGTCCGCCTTTTAGCATCGTTCCTCCACCACCGGTCTACGATAGGTTGCAATCAGCCACACCAAAAAAATGGTTCAAATGGCTCTAATCACTATGTGACTTAACATCTGAGGTCATCAGTCCCCTAGACTTAGAACTACTTAAACCTAACTAACCTAAGGACATCACACATACCTGCGACCGTGGCAGCCACGTGGTTCCGGACTGAAGCGCCTAGAGCCGCTCGGCCACAACGACCGGCTCAGCCACACCACCACCTGCATTCTTTCACCATTCCGGTGTGACTCAAGGCTCTGTCCTGTCACACCTTCTTTACATCATGTACACGGCTTGCATTTTCGAGATCCTTCCCCCCCCCCCCCCCTCGCCCCTCCTTAATACCACCTTCAATACGCTGACGGCGCCGACTGCCTAGCTACCCAACACCTTGAGATCCTCCCATGACTCCTTGCAACCTCACTTAAACCTCCCGCTTCAGTTGCATAATACGTGGGAACTTAAAGTAAATAAAAAGAGAAACCAAGTCACCTTTTTTGGCTCTACCTCTCGCGATTTCTGTAGTCCAGATTTACACATCGCTGTCTGCAGCCAACTCATTCCTCTCAGTGGCACAGGAAATTATGAATAAAAAAAAGCGTTGGTAAGCTACTACGAATAGCATAGTGAATGCATTATTTTAGTCAAGATAGACACGAAACCTACGCATACCAAAGTAGTACAAGTACATATGCCAACTAGCTCCGCAGAAAAGATTGAAGAAATGTATGATGAGATAAAAGAAATTATTCAGATAGTGAAAGTAGCTGAAAATTTAATAGTCGTGCGGGACTGGAATTCAATAGTAAGAAAAGGAAGAGAAGGAAAAGTAGTAGGTGATTGCGGAATGGGGGTAAGGAATGAAAGAGGAAGGCACCTGGTGGAATTTTGAACAGAGCATAACTTAATTATAGCTAATACTTGGTTTAACACTCATGAAAGAAGGTTGTACACGTGGAAGAGGCCTGGAGACGCTGGAAGATTTCAGATAGATTATGTAATGGTAACACACAGATTTAGAAACCAAGTTTTAAATTGCAAGTCATATCCACGGGCAGAAGTGGACTCTGACCACAGTCTGTAGATTAAAACTAAAGAAACTGCAAAATGGCGGGAATTTAAGAAGATCGGACCTGGATAAACTGAAAGAACCAGAGGTTGTAGAGAGTTTCAGAGAGAGCATTAGGGAACGATTGACAAGAACGGGGGAAAGAAATACAGTAGAAGAATAGGTAGCTTTGAGAGATGAAATAGTGAAGGCAGCAGAAGATAAAGTAGGTAAAAAGACGAAGCCTAGTAGAAGCCATTCAGTAACGGAAGATAGATTGAATTTAATTGATGAAAGGATAAAATATAAAAATGCAGTGAATGAAGCAGGCAAAACGGAACACACATATCTCAAAAATGAGATCGACAGGAGGTGCTAAGTGGCTAAGCAGGGATGGCTAGAGGATAAATATAATGATGTAGAGGCATATATCGCTAGGAGTATGCCTGCAGGAAAATTAGAGTTATATTTGGAGAATCGAGAACCACTTGTAAGAATATCAAGAGCTCAGATGGAAAAACCAGTTCTAAGCAAAGAAGGGAAAGCAGAAATGTGGAAGGAGTATATAGTGGGTCTATACAGGGGCGATGTACTAAGCGGGAAATGTTATGGGTATGGAGGAGGACGTAGATTAAGATGAAATGGGAGATACGATACTGTATTCTAAATACTTACGGAATGCCTGCCTCCTTATCATTAAACACATAGCTCGAAACCGAATAAAACTACTAACAGGCAGCACCTGTGGCCCACATCTTTCTACCACTATCAGCAACGTAAATTCCCCCCCCCCCCCCCCCCCCCCCCCCCCGCCGTGAAGTCTACAAATCCTTTTATATCATAGAATGATATAGTCTCGATTCTGCATCCACTTACCTTCCTCTTATACCATCTCGTCCGTTTCGCATACCTTCTTCTCATCCTGGAATTCCTTCCAAATAAACACCTTAATCGCAAATACTGTCGGTACCGTTCCCAGTAATTACAAATCCAGGTATCCTGCTGCGCCACTTCATCCATATGCTTCCTTTCAACCATTTCCGTGCGTTATTTATCCTCTGTCACCAGAAATTCAACCACATCCCACAACCAAAAGAATAACTCGTTACACGCATACACGCTTCCTTCCAGCCTTAGTCAACAACACTTCACCTCACTGCATCCTTCCATTTATTCACCTCTCCACTCTCCACTTCAATACCTGTCAGTTGAGCCGGCCGCTGTGGCCAAGTGGTTCTAGGCGCTTTAGTCTGGAACCGCTCGACCGTTACGGTCGCAGGTTCGAATCCTGGCTCGGGTATGGATGTGTGTGATGTCCTTAAGTTCGTTAGGGTTAAGTAGTTCTAAGTTCTAGGGGACTGATGACCTCAGATGTTAAGTCCCATAGTGTTCAGAGCCATTTGAACCTATTAGGTGCTTCCTTTGATCCCACAGGACCCCTGTTGTAGTACTCATTCCACCTTCATCATGGCTAAGATCATTTCATGCACCACCAGAATCATCACAGCTGCATCTTTATCATCTGTCATTGCATTATTATTTTTGTGCAACTTTGTATGAAAATTAAATCAGAATATTTTTAGCACTGAATTTATTTTTATCAAAATTTGTTTTACACTTGTAAATACTTTGGCTGAAAAGATGATATCTCCTGCCAACCCACTCTGTCGTTGGGAATTGAAACAACAATAGAGAGAGATAGAGAGAGAGAGAGAGAGAGAGAGAGAGAGAGAGAGAGAGAGAGAGAGAGAGAGGGGGTGGGGGTGGGGGGGCGGGGGGGTAAGGGACAGACATTCCAGATCCGCCATCGCAGATTTTGCTGAGCATACAGTCTAGTATATGTACATGTTAATGGCCAATAGCCAAAATTTTTAGACTGTAGTGGCGGGATGGTATCTTCTAAAAACTCTTAGCAACTGAAGTCTATGGTTCAGAAGAGAAAAAAGTGTTGTTACGGTTATGTCGGAAGCATAGTAATACTAGAACGCGACACAAATGCAAAACGAACTTAGTTTCCTTGCAACTGCTGTGAATAAGTGACGAATCTTGCACATTAATCTTTGAGTTCCGCCACTTCTTCATAGCCGTCGCAACCTACATCCTAACTGTATTCAAGTCTTAGTCTCCCTCCACAGTTCATACTCCCGTGGTTCACTTCTTTTATTCAAGTTGAGTCATAAAGGTCCTTTCTTTCACTTTAGAATTCTTAGCGCTTAATTAGTCATTGGATCTTTCCGTCTTAACTTCATCATTCATATAAAGATACACGGAAAGGACTTGCAAAAGTGACTCCCCAACTCTCATATTTATATTGTGTGTTAATACTTTTTTCAGTTAAGAGTTTGTTGCTGTTGTCAGTCCAGATTTCTTTCTCTTTTTACTTCTACCGCCATAATTTGTTTTGCTGCCCAAATAACAAAACTCTTCCACCATTTTCGTCGTCCATTTTGTTGTCCAGTTCTCACAAAACATTCTGATTTAATTCAGCTACACTGTGTTACCATCTTTAGAGACTTGGTTAATTCCAAGCATCGTATATTTCATCCATTTTATACTAATAATATTTGACGGATGGAATCTGAGTATGCTCGAGAGAGTTTAGCAAAAAATGAAACCGTAGGCTCTCATTCTGTAGCTCTCGCTTTCATACTTCCGTAACATTTCATGTAGGCAACTGAAACAATACCTGCGCATTATTCTGCAATCACCCTTCTAAAGTAGTGACATAATCCGCAGTGAAGAACGAATATCAGACTAAAAGCGAAATACTGCGTGTCACCTGACTGTATTTCATCGTTCTTAGTCACTACGTAGCGCTCACAGATTGATAATAGAACCGATTTTCCTCAATTATATCTTGTACCAACCATCAGGTCTTCAATTTGCTTCACATATTACTACTTCGTTCTTTACTACTAGCTATTGTATCTGTTCTGTTTCCTCAGACACCAATAATATTGAAAATGAATTTTACCAGCAGATATGGAATTTTATCAGAATACATTAGTATTAAGATTATCTTGTGTGATGTAGAGCAAAGTAAGCCAGAGGAATGACAACTTATGGATATCCTTGCAAGTGGTGAAAAAGTTGTGCGCACTATACTGAGTGCTATGACGTAGAAGTGTGTAGAACGTTGCGCAAGAGAGACGTATTGGATCCCAAAGATCTATACCAGCTGCTATATATTTTGCAGTAGATAGTATGAATGCTATAGGTATGAAATGAAAGTTTATGAAAGAATTCCGGAATTGATTTTGCTCCATGTAACAGTTTTTCTTTAATATAGAGAAGTATCTCAAAATACGTAAGTATATTCGTTAAAATCTGTGTGTTACTAAGGGTAGTTCTGAATCAGGGGAGAATGAAGCAGCGGTAAGATCGTCTAAAACATTTTCTTTGAATAATACAGTTGTAATAAAACGAAATAAACAGCTTGGTATAAAAATATACAAAAATTACAAACCAATGAATTTCCTTGATATATATCAAAAGCGACGAATAAAGAATGACGAAGTGGTGAAATGGTGGAAATATTTAAAGTTCATAAAATGAGGTCGCAGCTCTTGGTATTAGAGCAACGACTCGTCACAGCAACTCCTACAACATCCTGTGACACTTATTGCACTGGCCTTTGCACGGTAACCATAAGTGAGCATCAATGTACAGAACACTACCTCTCTTTTTACATTGCCCGCGACTAGTATTGCTAAGCTGTCACACAAGTCAAGTTACCTGCTTGACAATTTATAAGGAACAAAGACATTGCTGGACAATATGAACCACAGTACGTTCTTTATAGAGGTAGAGTTGTATTATTTATAACGAAAAATGGTACAAAATTGCTCTGAGCACTATGGGACTTAACTTCTGAGGTCATCAGTCCCCTAGAACTTACACCTACTTAAACCTAACTAACCTAAGGACATTACACACATCCATGCCCGAGGCAGGATTCAAACCTGCGACCGTAGCGGTCGCGCGGTTCCAGAATGTAGCGCCTAGAACCGCTCGGTCACTTCGGCCGGCGAAAAATGGTACCGCCTACATTCTCTCTCAAGACGGTTCTGAATTCTTGCACGGTTCGCGGAAGGGCTGTTCGCTATAAAACAACGCCCGCCAGAAGCATCCCAGGAGTAATATGTAGGCTTTCTGTCCAGGGATTACGCAAACCATTCCCTCTCGTTCAATATCTTCACTTCTAGAGTTTCCCACGCCTCAGCGTCGTTCATAAACAGAAAGCCTGCATCTACCGCACTCCTAAACCGATGAACATGATCCAGAATTACGAAATTTAGTGTGACTAGGACCTGTGGTCTGAAAGACTGCTCGCCTGGTGCAAGTCTTTTTAGTTGACGCCAGTTCGGCGACACGTGTATCGACGAGGATGATTCGATGATGAAGGCGACACAATACCTAGTCTCCGAGTGTAGAAAGTCTCCGACACAGACGGAAATCGAGCCCGGGTCCGCCCCATGGCATTGTGCCACACCGACGATCAGGTGTGGAGGCGGACAACCAGAATAATGTTCCTGCAATACTGTTGTGCTACAACGGTACCTCTGGCAAGTATATGCAACGGTGTTTGGCCATTGTGCATAATGCCTGCTCTCATCATAACTCCTAGACCATACCGGTGAGGTTCGGAAACATTCTGCGCTGTGTAAAGGGTTCTCATCTCTCCCCACACCAAATGGAGGCCAGAGCCACTTGCATAGTGAATCGAGATTCGTTGGAGAACATCACTAAGGACCACTCTCGGTGAACCCAACCAACACGCACCCTTTACCAACGAAGTGGAATGCATTTTAAAGTCTTCGTACATACAAACCAGACAGATTTAATCGCCGCGAAATGGTTCTGGCAGAGAGACGGTTGCAAGGTATGCAGCGAATTGCCTAGGGGTGACATGTGTGTTACTTTACGCCAGTATGGAGACGTACCGATCCTCTTACGGTGTGGTGGTCCATCTATGATCACCGGCACGCTTCCACATACCATTTTAACCTTCAGCAGCCTTTTTTAATCGATATGTTACACTATTGAACGCACTCATATCTGTGGGGACACTAGTGAGAGTTTCACCAACATCGAACCGTCCAATTGCTCGTCCACGATCGTAAGCGTTTGAATGATGTCTTGCAGATATGTTGCTGTACCACGTGGAATGCTGCACTGTCGATTCCACAACCACCTATCGTCAAGCATCATACTCCCTGAATTGTCGAATGCATACAGAGCATTCCACCACAGGCTTTGCTGCAGTTAACGCGTCCCGCCCCCTACATTTCGTTTCAGTGTCATCCGTCGTGTATTCCTTAGCAATAATTGGTTGTTCTGTAATAATTGGCAGTTATTCCTTAGCAAGTGTCATTTTTTCCGTAGCATATTGTTAGGCAGTGTAATAATGTGTAACACTTTTCTGAAAAGGTCAGTTGTGTTACATACCTGTGTGCCCGAAGCTTCTGAACAGTAACATTTACTGTAGAACAACATAGAATTGGCAGGTAGTCTGTGTGTCGGAGAATATAGTACGTAGAACTAAACACAAGGGTTTAGAGCAATAGTAGAGGAACATTTTTGCCGACGAGTCAATACTGACATTGTCGGGCGCCACCTCGGACCGCATATATATCTATTTTATTATTAATAACTTGTAAGCTAACTTAAAAGTCGTCGCCATTCGGAAAACTTCGTGTCGACTGTTCTCTGTTTCAAATGCTGCCACCCTCAGTGACCCCGAAGTTGTGACACTATAACTGTCTGATTATGTGTTGTTGTGTTGCCTGTGTGAGAAGACGAATAATTGATTAATAACATAATTGTACTTACATTTAAATTCATTTTGCAATATGAAACACGATGACTAATGCTTAATGTTGTGAAAGTAATTTTTCTTTAGCTCATTGCATTGTATTACAACAGTATTACTTTAAATTAGCGTTCCTTGCAACAGGTACGCACTGCATTTGAAGATGGACGTCTGTATAACGGGCATCCACTAATTTATGTTACTTACGACTGAAATTTGTACCATAGCAGCCGGTAGGTATGAGACCTACGGGCCCAAAAGCTGTCAGCACTGGAAGACAAACCAATAAAACATTACGCTTCTTACGTCGACTAACTCCACAGTGCCTCGCTAATTTGTCTGTGCTCCTGAGATAAGCGTCCAGGTTTACTTAGCTCACGGCGGAATTCAACGTCAATTACGTAAAGCACATCTTCAAATATTACTCTCTCTGTAAGTTTTTTTTTTTTTTTTTTTTTTTTTTTACTGTACCGGGAAACTAATGTCTTAATAAGTGATTAACCTAGGTTGACATTTCTGGATTCGGCTGTTAGTTGTTAGATGCATGTTGCCTAAAATAGACTAAGAACCGCGGGCCATACGAATACTTGATTCGGGCCGCAGTTTGACGACAACTGGTTTAGAGGATCAAAACGTGAGGGAGGACGAATGCACCGGGCTCGGCTCGTATTTTGGTGACCTGAGTTGGCTGTTCCGTCAGAGAACCGCGAATGCTCTCACCGGGTGCCGAACATACGCGAGTAATTGCGGGAGACGTTGCCGGCCGCCGGAGATGTTAGTGCCGTGCCGTGCCGTGCCTCGTCCCGCCGTGCCGTGCGTAATTATTTACCGCGGCCGGGATCAGCTTACGCAGGCTGCCGGTGGGCGGGGCAATTACAAGTGCAGGCGCTCTGATTGCACGCCGCCGCAGTTATGGCAATTAGCGCGTCCGTACCACCGTGCTGCGTCCGCGCCAATCACGGAGCGCCATCAGATTGGGCGCATGCCTGCTAGAGGTAACAACAACGCTCCAGGCGAAAAAACCCGCGTCCGCTGCTCCGTCCTATGGTGTACAAGATTCTCAAGAGAGCTGCATGTGGCAAGACACACTGTTGTGGTTAATAAAATAAATATTTTCAATTTTGAGGTGTGTAATGTGAGAGTGAGCTCTTCTGCGGGGTGTTATTTTGTAAGAGTTCTGTCTGTGAAAGTCCATTTGATTTATGCGTTGTCAGCGCTACAAAAAATTTTGCTCTTGCTGTTCTTTCCTATACTCCGAGGTGACAAGTCATGGGGTACGGATACGCACATATACAGATGGCGATAGTATCGCGTACACAAGGTATAAGAAGGCAGTGCTCTGGCGGATTTATCATTTGTACTCCGGTGATACATGTGAAAAGGTCTCCGACGTGATTATGGCCGCATGAGCGAAACTAACAGATTTTGCACGTGGAATGCTAGTTGGAGCTAGCCACATGGGACATTCCATTTCGGAAGCAGTTAGGGAATTTAGTGTTCCGAGGTCCACAATTTCGAGTGTGTGTCGAGAATACCAAATTTCGGGCATTACCTTCCACTACGGACAACGGAGTGGCCGACGGCCTTTACTTAACGACCGAGAGCAGCGACGTTTGCGTAGAGTTGTTAGTGCCGACAGACAAGCAACACTGCGTGAAATAACTTCAGAAAACAGTACGGGACGTAAGGCGAACGTATCCGTTCGGACAGTGCGGCGAAATTTGGCGTTAGCGTGCTGTAATAGCAGACGACCGAGGTGAGTGCCTTTGCTAACGGCACGACGTCGTCTGCAGCGACTCTACTGGGCACGTGACCATATCGGCTAGACTCTAGACGACTGAAAAATTGTGGCCTAGTCAGATAAGTTTCACTTTCAGTAAGAGTATGACGCACACCACACGAAGCCATGGACCCAGGCCGTCAGCAAGACACTGTGCAAGGTAGAGGTTGTTTCAAAATAGTGTCGGCGGTTTGTACATGGAATCGACTGGATCATCTGATCCAACTGAACCGATCGCTGTCAGGGAAAGGTTATTTTCGGCTACTTGGAGACCATTTGTAGCCATTCAAGGACGTCATGTTTCCAAACAACGATGGAATTGTTACAGAAGAATGCGCGTCAAGTCACCGGGCAACAGTTGTTCGCGATTGGTTTGAAGAATATTTTAGATATTTCTAGCTTAGATTTGGCCATCCAGATCACCCAATATGAATGCCATCCGACATTTGTGGCACGTAAACGGGAGGTCAGTTATTGCACAGAATCCTGCTCTGGCAACGCTTCCACAATTACGGACGATATAGAGGCAGCTAGTTCTATATTTCTGCAGGGGATTTCCAACTACTTGAAGAGATCATGCCACGTCGAGTTGCTGCAGTACGCTGGGCAAAAGAACTTGCGATATGATGCAAGGAGATACGCCATGTCTTTTGTCACCTCTGTGTAAGTCTGAACCCAAACAAACGTTACCCATTTTCGTGGCTGTTTCTAGAACGTGCATAAATCTTCACCATAAGGAGTAGTATTTCAGGTATATGTCAGTGTCATATAGTTGACTGTAATATGTGTTTCTTTGCAGTACAGAGGTGCGACGAATTTTTGGTGGAAGACTGTTCAGATCATCTTGAGAGCTTTGGGGCAAGGAGCTGTCATCCACATTCCAATAAAACTGCCACCACCGTTGAGATTCGAACCCAGCATATCCTAGTGCCCGTTAACTCTGCTATAGCCGCGGGTCGTATATACTGAACTTGCACCAAATTATAATTTTAAGCTTGGTAGCTATACTGATATGTTCTTAGCTGTAGAGTAATTTTGTGTCACGACGTGTCATATCTGAATATTGATGATTAATTTTGGTCAGACGCTGTATGTGGAATGCACGGTCTGCGTCGTGAGAGCCAGGCGAGCACGCTGCTGACGTATGTCTGGTGGTCATGGCTGCACGCCAAGGGTAGATTCATCTTGTTCACGTTTGTGCACGTGCAGCGCAAACTCTTATAGAACCTTATATAAACACCATGTATGCATACATACATACATACATACATACATCCTCGTTCCATAGATCAATGATACATTTCGCAGTTACTACTTCACACCTAAAAATTCATCTGTTGAGTAGAAGGAATTGTTGGTTGGATATATATGTATTGCGGAGGCACTGTGAATATCCCGAGTTCCTTAAATAAATGTCTGCAAGGTGAACCTGAGTGGGCTCCAACTATTATTCTGACTACACGCTTTTGTGCAATGAATACTTTCTCTCTTAATGACGCATTGCCCCAAAATATGATGCCATTTGAAATCAGTGAATGAAAATAGGCATAGTAGGTTGATTTACTGATACGTTTATCACCAACATTTGCAATAACGCTAATAGCATAAGCAGCTGAACCTAACTGTTTCAGCAGATCATCGATGTGTTTCTTCCAAGTCCATTTTTCATCAGTGCACACACCCACAAATTTGGAATATTTTGCGTTAGCAACAGGCTTCTGTTCATAGTCTATATTTATCAATGACTTTATGCAATTTACTGTACAGAATTGTACATAATGTGTTTTCTGAAAAATTTAATGTGACTCCATTTGCAGAGAACCACTAAATAATTTACTGAAAGACATCATTTACAATTTCTTCAGCTGATTCTTGCTTGTTAGGTGTGATGACTATATTTGTATCATCAGGAAAAAGAACTAGCTTTGCATCTTAATGAATATAGTGTGGCAAGTCAGTAATATGTATTCGGAACAATAAGGGACCCCGAGACTGAACCGTGTAGGACACCATTCTTGATACATCCCCAGTTAGAGGACGCTGCTGATTTTTGCAGACTATCTGTGTTGTTAATTTCAACCTTCTACATTCTTCCAGATAAATATGAATTAACCATTTGTGCACTCTCCCACTCATACCACAATACTTCAGCTTATCTAAAAGATTTTGATGGATCACAGAATCAAAAGCCTTTCCTTTGAGGGATCACAAAATATCCCAACGGGTGATGTTCTGTTATTCAATGCATTTAATATTTGATCAGTGAAAGCATATATAGCATTTTCTGTTGACAAGCCTTTTTGAAAACCAAACTGACGTATTGTTAGTATTTAATTTTTAGAAATGTGTGGTGCTACTCTTTAATACATTACTTTTTCAAGAATTCTGTATAAAGCTGTCAGAAGTGAGACTGGGCGGTGGTTGTTAGCATCAGACCTATTGCCTTTTTTATGCGATGGTTTAACAATAGTGTATTTTAGTCTGTCTGGAAAAATGCCCTGTTTCAGTGAGCTGCTACATTTGTGGCTGAGAATCCTACTTATCTGTTGGGAACAAGCTTTTAGTACTATGTTGTAAATGCCATCAGTTTCAGTATTTCCATATACTGCCTTGCATTTTCTGACTTCTTGTTAACAAACTTTTCATTGCGTTTGATAAAAATACAGTCTTTTTGTGCTCTCAGTTGCCCTGTTTCCCTTTTAACAACATCCCATATTGTTTTACTTTTATTACCAGATTTGCTAATCTCAGACATAATGCACATGCTTCTGGACTTTTTAATAACTTTTCTTAATACAGTGCAGAAATTTTTGTAATGTTTAACTTTTTCGGGATCATTACTCCTCCTAGCTACAAGATACATTTCCCTTTTCTGGTTACAAGATATTTTTATCCCTTTAGTAAGCCATGACTTTTTACATGGTTTCTTACAATCATATTTTACTGTTTTCTTAGGGAAACTGTTTTCAAATATACTCACAAAGGTATCACGAAATAGATTACATTTTAAATTAGCATCAGTTTCCTGTACATTTCATACCAGTCTAACTGTTGCAAACTTTCCCTAAATTTGGCAACTTTTAAATCGTTTACTGAACGCACTATTTTGGAGGACTGTATGGATCTATGTCATGTACTGTAACTAGCTGTGCATCATGATCAGACAGACCATTCTTAAGAGGAAAAGCTTTTATTTGATTAAATTTATCTTGATCTATGAAAACATTAACTTAAATATAGTAGTCATGATGTCACAGAAAGCTTGTAGGTGCTGGGAGAAGAATCACCCGCGATGTCTTTTGTCGATGATTGCTCGGAGTGTTTGATTGGAGAGCTATTGAGCGGCCAGAGGGACGCGTTGTCTGAGATGGAGTTCGTTCATCTAGGAAAAGTTCGTGATTTGCGTGGAAATTTCAGGGGAATTAAAACAATTTCATTAGAATGGGATCTGGATTTCATATTCTGAATATCTGTGTGTGTTTTTGGTGATTGTTTTTATGCGATCACAAGAACTTGAGGCTGTTAAGCAATTTTAAGCAGCTGCAAACTGTGATATTTTGCTGCATTATTGTTTAGTAGCGAATCCGTCAATGCTTCCAAATTAATAATATGTGCTGGAATCGTTTATAAGCTCTAATGTGCTTCTCCACTCTGTCTGTCCATCTGTTTCTCCATACTATCTCTGTTCATCTCCTCCTCCCTCCTATCTCATGTTCATCTCCTCCTACCCGTATCACTCTCCACCTTCTCCTCCGTCCTGTCTGTCTCCACCACCTCCACCCCACCTTTCAGTCAATTTCCGCTTTCCCCCTCTTTATGTCCATCTCACTCCCACCTCTGTCCATTTCCTTTCCCCTCTATCTCACCTTGAGCCTCGGATATTTTTAATTCCCAATAAAACTTTTATTGGGTAATGAAGTCGTTTGAAATGAATGGGTAAACTGGTTGGGATCATTGGTGTGCGGAATATGAAAGAGCTCTCCTGCTGCTGGATCTGTCAGAATAGTAGCTTCAGTATCTATTTCGCATCGTGTCAATCTGCAAATGGGTTGGATTGCTAAGTTCTGGACGATTCAGATTCCGTAGCAGTATTCTAGTCATAAGTCGATGTACCATAAGTACAACGTGCATTTGTTCTGTTACAAGAGATTGCGAGAAAACAAACAAAACAGTACCTAGCTGTGTGTACAACTTTTGTTTAAAATTATATCTACGGAAAAAGAATATACACGGGAGAAAAAATTTGTCTAATGTTTAAATGCGCTGCTATAAAATTCTCTGCAAGAAAGAAAATGAAACCGCACATTTTCATATCACAGTATTTTCTCCTCTTGTCAGTTTTAACAGGAAACTGTACATTGTAAAAAGAAAAAACAAAGCTATGGCACCATCCAGAACCTCACTGACTCCTACATCTCTCGCAGCAGTCCGCGCTGCAAAATTTGGTTATTCAGGCTTTTGGCAGGGGGTTACATTAATGTGGCCGAACAGTGTACTTCACCATTGTAAACCCTCATCCGCCTCGAGTTTTATGCTCTTCTGCAGAGCAAGTTAAACGTCCGAGGTACGCGTGAACATTTAAAGTAGTCAATGTTTCTTTTACTTTCACATAATTTAGATATAGAATTTGTGGCCTAAATGTTTATTACATATATAACTTGTAAACTGTTGTTTCATATTCTCTTCCTTCTTCCCTCCTTGCGCCCACAGCTGCTCAAGCACAAGCTCTCTTTATTAAATAACTGGTGACGTACATAAACCTTGGCCTTACTTTCATCTTTTCATTGGTCAAACATTGGCTTTCTATTTGACTAAGGTTGTTCGAAGCGGTGACGTGTGCTGTGTGTTCAAGGTTTTGATAAAAAACGTTTTGCTTTTACTTGTGAACCTCCGAGGAACATCCAACGCATATCGGTAGTTTTAGGATGTTGATACGAAGCTTCTGATTTTGGTATGTATAGCTTCTCAGCTCATAAGTCGGAAAGTATGATTTTGCTAGGAAATCTTCATTCCTCACATCACTGTCTTGACAATAGTCAATTTACACAACCACATATTGTAAAAATAACACTTTAACATTTGTTTAACAAATGGTCGTTTACTTCAAGTGAATTCGTGCATTGAGCAAGCTGGAGACATGTTATCTTGGAAAGAAACTTAATTCCGTCGAAGGAGATCGGTTATTGACGTATTATGAACGTCGTTTATTTCAGTTTACTATGTCATCATAGCTGGTTTTAACTTACATCATTTTTAGATACTTTTGGTCATGAACATTATTTTGTGAAAATAGTGTAAATGTACTAAAGGCAACGACAATGCTCTTGCTACGACTACCGTATTTCTTTGACAGTGAAAAACTGCAGCTTGGGATAGGAGAGGAAAGGGGGGGTGGGGGGTGAGGTGAAAGCAGGTGTCCGGATTGAGGCGTACAAAGGAGTGGACAAGCACTGTCCTGTCTCCACATCTTTTGAGGACGCTGGACCGTCTTATCCCCCAATCAATATAATCTCTGAAATGAGGATGCGTTCAGTTAGGTAGTCGAAGTAAATATGTTGCCCACTTTAGGTAGGAGAGAATTTATCAAACAGAAGTAATAATATTGTGAAGCTGACATGTTTCTTGGATTTTACGATTTTGTTGTTCCTGTGGCACCCGTATACTGCTAAGCCCAACTTTCCCAATTCAAATTTACGGTACGAGGGCTATTTGGTAAGTAGGGTCCGATCAGTCGCGAACCGGAAACCACTGTGAAAATCAAAAACGTATTATTTGCAGCAGTTAGCTAGTCCTTCCAGCTACTCTCTAGAGAGTCGCCGCTCCCACTTAAACATTTGTCGTAGTGTTATATCAACTTTCCAATGCCCTCTTCATAGAAGGAAGCCGCCTGTACTTCCCGCCAAATTTCTACGCTGGTCTACAGCTTGATGTCTGTGCTAAAATGTCTTCATAGCCACCGGTTCGTGCGAGCAGGAACGAAACTCAGGGGGAGCCAATTGCGGGCTGTAATGTTGCTAATCAAGCACTTCCCATCGAAAACGTTGCAGGAGCATCTTCATTTTCCCTTCAGGGTGCGGGAGGGAATTGTCATGAAGAAGGATTCGCGTGACAATCATATTATGTGGGCTGAATAACTTCCGCCAAAATCTCTCACCAGAGAATCACACTTGACGGGAGACACTTTTTTCTGGGCTCTTTACGTGCTCACTGTGCGCTCAAAACTGCAAAGAGCCACTTGACGCAATCTACGGGCATACAAGTGACACCACCCAACACATCTGTGCGAAGTTTCATCCGATTTTAACTGTTATTTCCATTTAGCGATCGATCGGACCTTAGGTTCCGAATGACTCTCGTACATCAGGCGTTCAGCTGACATGTTGAGAGAAGCAAGTCCCGTCGCTGGTCATATTATGACCTCACCCACCGCTAGGTGTCTACTGTTCGCTTATTAACCAACAAAAATACAGTTTGTGTTACGGCGCAAAGTCAACACTGGCACAGTCGGGAACGACAAGAAAGGGAAGGCTATGAGAAGTCATCAGCCAATCGCACGCTGACCGACCTCACTGAAGGACGACAACGTGACAGCAGCTTCCCCTATGTCAAGAGGACATATGCGCAGCGCCCGACTGGTGGTGGCGCCCACTTAGATAGCAGCGTCAACGTTAGCCACTTCGTTAGGACACTCTATGTAGCACAGACTTGCGTTGTTGAATCGTACACCTTTTTACGAACAAAATAAATCATTACTCGATTAACTACTACATATCACATCTACACATACGGTACACCGGTAAAAACGATTGGTTAGGGCTACGCGATGTTGTATTCATATTACCTGTACGTGTGAAAGTAGTGTGAAGTCAGCACCGAGAAAGAGGCACCGCTTGTGGGTGATTGTATCGGACTGTACAGTTTTATGCCGTTGGAACTCTGCTACACTGTGCCTGCCTGGTTTTCCAGAGTCTGGTAAGCATCATACTGCTTACACGCTTTACGCAGGACTAGTATAACATCCCCCTCTCCCCGAAGAAAATGCTTGAGATAAAAGCACTCATCAGAACAGATATTGACGTGCTGACTGGCTACAAATCGGCTTTTCCAGAGAGTTGCACTTCAATTTGCATTAAGGGCATGGGAGGATTCATGTGAATCTATCTGTAGAGGTAACGCATTTTCAGGAGACAATAACCTACCGTCATTCAGAACGACGGCATTTAGCCTAATTATTTGGTGCCATTTGATTATAATATAAGAGCACTGCCAGATTTACTGAATCAATAATACTTTCAGCAACAACTATCGAATTAAGGAAAGGGTAAAACCCAAACTGTAAACCTTGTAGCAGTTAATGGCTGGAGCAAATATTCCAACACAGCTTTGTTCACCCACATGTGGTAGGAATTTGAACGATAGATACACACTGATCAGCCCTAACATTATGACCACGAACCTAATATCGGCATTGGACGTTGGCGCAGTGGTTGACACCTGTACTTCGGGACGGAGACAAGCTGGCGACGGCTCCATTATGCTCTGGGGAACATTCACGTGGGCATCCATGAGTCCAGTGGAGCTCGTGATAGGCACCATGTGGGCCAAGGAGTATCGTACATTATGATCATGTTTGCTGACGACAGTGTTTTATTTTTCAACAAGATAATGCACCGAGTCATGAGGCCAGGAGTGTAACGGAGTGGTTCGAGGAACACAGTGGCAAGTACCAGTTGATATGCTGACCCCTCCCCCCCCTCCCCCAACTCACCTGATCTGTACCCGATCTAACTCGTCTGGGACCTTGTGATGTTGCTTTATGTTGTCAGTGTTTCCTTATGAAGACGATGTTTCTGTAAACGTTGAAATCATGGTAAATGGATTTTAGTAAACCTTCCATTTTGCAACTGATTGGCTGTTTACTATTTCTAAAAGATGAAGATATATGAACGGCCTTTGATGATTGTCGTACGGCGCACTGAAATAGATAGAATAGAATCAAGTTACAAATTAAGATAAACAGAAAAAATTGTAAACGTCGAAAATGTAGTCATGAGATTCTCCTATGCTGTCAGCTTCCGTCCTCATAGAGTAACAATGAGAGAAGGAAAGAACTGATCAATGTTACACATATCCATAAAATATTATTCTTACATTATTCTATATTATTGCTCTACTATTGTATATTATATATTAAAATATTGTTGTTATATTATTGTATATTATTATAATAGGTTAAAGAGATAAGAGGTGTTCACGATCTAGATCAGCACATTTTTCAGAAAACGAACTCATTTCGTTCGTTTCTATTTCCTGCTCTTTGAAGCAAATGCCAACATAATGTAACAGCATCTGCCTTCATGTATGAGAACTCGTTTGTGGAAGAAGAATCATCTGTTCGCTAACTAATTTAGCATGACGCTGTGAGAAAAAAAACTTCCAATTGTTGGTCCAAGGCTTCCAAATTAGTATACGTTACGTTGATAATTTCTTTGAGTATCCAGTTGCTTTTTCCCAGGTCGCATTACACTGTTTTCTCCTCGTTCACTGTATCATTGTTGAAAACATCCAGATCCTGAATAGTTACCATATCATTATTTATTCAATAATTCCTCGCCAAGCCTCTTTTTCGAAGATCTGATGAAAGCTGGTGTTGCTACACTGATATCAAATGTTAGAACACATTGTTCGTAGCTTCTGCCGTCAAATCTGAATCCTGTGTATTGTCTTGATTTGGGATGGAATGGCAAATTTATGCCAAATATGTATACAAGTTTCGTCTCAGATGTTTCGCCACTACTTCTGAATAAACAGAGGATCTAAAAAGCGTCCGTTAGGCGCGTTCGATCCATCTTGAACAGTTACTTTCACCCAAATTATTTAACATTCAATCTATATTAAACTCGATACATAGTATCGTATTTTTTATTGTTAGAAACACGCCTCCACCTCAGCATTTGATGTTTAGAATTTCGTAGATACTAACATCTGGCTTCAGCCAGATTTCTTTCCCTTGTAGTATGCGGGTATTCTTACTGTTTACAAACGCAAATAGTTTCGGGACCTTTCCATAGACCCTCCTGCAGTTAACTAATGTTAACACTTTCTTTCTCCGTTCTGCTATATTTCTCTACCCAGTAGCGGAGGTCGAGAAATCTGCATTCAAGTTCGTCACAAAACCGTCTGAATTCCTGGTTTCAACCTTCCATTCGGCTCCAGACCAGAGGACCTCAATCATCTCTGGGAACGATACTACATGAAGATAGTTCTGATCGCCCTGCGAGCATTGTTAGCTGTCATCACGATATCAGCAGCAACTCGCCTGCAGCGTCGTTTGTGCTGAGACACGATTTGAAGCCACATACAGCCGATGCGCACAGTCATTGCTGGCAGACACCTCTCCACATTTTGGACGAGGCTCCCAAACATGAAGAGTGGACGCTCGTTTTCTTTTCCGACCTTTCTGCTATTCCCTGAGGGG
The DNA here is from genome assembly GCF_023897955.1 of Schistocerca gregaria. NCBI lineage: Eukaryota > Metazoa > Arthropoda > Insecta > Orthoptera > Acrididae > Schistocerca > Schistocerca gregaria. The sequence continues at coordinate 696,502,021 of NC_064920.1, forward strand.
CCCCATCTCTCACCTACATTGGATCTTCGAGTGCCAAATAGTCAAACCTTGTGGCTTGTCTGGACCTTTCAGGAATATACGCCACATTCCGAAGAGACGAGACATCCCGTACTGGCTAAGGTGTACTTTCGTGTGTGGCCTATACCTCAAACCTATTATCGAGGAGTGAGGGTACCCATGTTCGCCATCTACCCCAAGATTCGCGATCCCACCCTCTTCGCCAATCACAGTTACGTTAGTGTCGGCGGGCCGGGATGTGCGAATCAGAAGGCGCAACGACATCAGGGATCCCAGGCGATGCTGTAGACTCCAGAGGCCGCAAAGTCTTCGTCTCAGGTACCCCCAACGCCCCCGCAGCCCAGGGCAGCAGCCTGAAGCCTTCTGACCGCGGCCAACACAGCTTCCAGCTGTTTACGGACAGTGGCCAATTCTCCCCGCATCCGTACACAACAGGCACAGTGTCTATCCATTTTAATCAGTTTTTGTCTTTATCACAAGTAATGGAACACTAACCCAAGAAGGCACGGGGTGCAATCTAAGTTCTGCTGCAGCGGTACCTCTAGTTTATACTACACTAAAAATTCGGCACACACGACTATAATGCACGTAAATTTACAGAAAAAAATAGAGTAAGTTAATAAATACTAGTCTACACAGCAAGATACACAGGTACAATTCACTACTTCATAAAAGTGCGTAAAACAGAAACTAAGTTGAAATACTGTGCATTAAGCAGAGAGTGCTAGTACTACAAGCGCGTCCGCTCGGCTATGTGACAGCCTTTACGAATCTGTACTCCTTGTGATCTTCTTGTAAAGTGTTGTGTGGTTCATCTTATTGCGTCTTAATGATCACAGTGCACTTGAATGGTACACTGAGAATCTTCTCTTCGCCTTTTGTCATTACATTGTCTGTTGCACAATCGATGTTTACTTCATCCTTCAACAATTCACCACAAACAGGCCTCTTATCACCAGTCCATAGATTCCGAATTGTTTCTGATCTGTTATATATCTATTAGAATTTGCTCTGTCACTCTTCATTTAGAAACTTTCTCAGCGATATGTATTGATACGCGCGTCACTGGAACGCTTTCCATTTTAATCCACTTGTGACGTATGTGTTGTGAGACAGCATTAACTTAACTACTTGTATGTACAAAGCACTGATACTGTTGCCATAGCCTACGATTTCTATAAAAGATAAGTTTTGTTCTCCCAATTTGATATTTTCTTCCTGCAGTAGATTCTCTTGTATATCTTTATTTACAACTATTATTTCAAAGCTGACATTTGTTGGTTGTGCAGTTGTTCGTCTCTGGACTGCATCGGGAATTCTTATCAGTACATAGTCTGCAACCACTCTTCCCTTCACAACTGCCCATACGTGAACGTTTAAACGACTTCTGAAAATGGTGCAATGAAATGAGTCACAGTGTACTTTTGCTAACGGTTATTCTCTCAGAATTAATTCTTGAATGTTCATCATTGTGTGAGAAGGTTCATAAAATTTTACGACCTAGTGCTACAATGAAGTTTCGAAGCACTGGCGTCGTTCTGTCGGTAAACACGTCTTTAACTAGAAACACAGTTCTGTTGAGTAATAGTACTGAATTTTCTCAGTGATACAGTTGAAAATATTTTATAATTCATGTTCATTTGTACATAAACGCTGCAGGCAACGGCACATACTGTTTGTTATTGAATACGGTACACATCTATATAAACAGTTTCGTCCGATTTTTTCACAATATTCAACAGACGGACAGTGCATTAGTAGAAACATTACTACGTTTCGCATAACGCGATTTGCATTCCAGTACGCACTGTTCGGCTACTTAAGCAGGTCCCGAAACACGGGGACTGAATCTTGCCATGCTGGCGACAATGACCAGCACGGGCGATAATGCATCAAATCAAATCAAATCAAATCAAATTATAAACGCCAGCGGGGTACTTGGAACTTTAAATACTGTGTAACGGGAGACGGCAGTACGCTCACAGACACTCAACAGGGTTCAGATACACACTTCTTTTTTTCTGTTGCAGGACGTAGTAGGACGCGGTAAACTATTTACACGACAATAGTACTTGCCATAAAAGCGCAGAATTAGTGCATTATTTCGCATCCCGCAGTACCAGATCGCCGAGCATACCAGCACTGCGCATTAGCTTTAGGCTATACATGAGGTAGCTGAGTATTTCAAGAATGTTCCGTATTCGGGTATATTCCCTTTGTTCCTACGGTTATCAAGAATTTTGCATCAGACTCCCTCCGATACTACCAAACTGTCGTTGCTTTACTATCGATAGAGGTCTTGGATTTCCGCATGTATGCAAGTTCCTCAGTAATACCTTTTGCTCGCCTCGAATCGTGTTAGCTTATAAAGGGATTTCAGAGGATTTGGACTGTCGTAATCCGCCCATGTTCTGGCAGGGCTTTCGCATAGCTGACCGCAATGCGCCAATGTTGCGAATGCTCGCAGTGCCGCACTATCGCGAACGGTAAACGGTGGTCTTGTCTGATGTCATTGTGCTACTGGTGCATTCATTTCTTCGGTGACAGGAGTAAAAGGCGAGACGGCATCTTTCCGTTGCATTGGGAATATATGCAGTGCTCCATTCGTAGTGCGATTATATGCTCCTTTCAAGCAGTGTATCGTGTAGCATAAGAGATAGCATTTGCGCCGAAACGGGAGTGAAATATTTACCGCGACCGTGTGTTCATCTTCTTCTTAGTATATTGTCAAGAATATATTGTCTTAGAATGTTTCATACTTTGAATTTATTTCTTTCATACATCCAAGTTCTTCGAGGAATACAGGTAAGAAGATAATTTAGTATTAGTAAGACGACCTCGACGAACAAGAGTTTCTTTTTATTTTTTAACATTTTCGGTAATTATATCTCAAAAAGGTCAGCGTGTTATTTTTACGATTTTTATGCTGTCGTGACCGTGTATCTAGCTAATGTCCAGAGTTAAGTTAGATTAAACATGTTTCACATTTCAGTCAGTTCTTGTTTTAAGAATACGAGAAGAGTGAACAACGATCTAAAATGTTCTCTGTGAAGCAATTATAAAACATCTGAACGATAGAAGAAACATAACTTCTAAATGACGACTATGTATAAGATTTTAGTTATTTGTGGTACAGAAGCTGTATGTGAACTTCTGGGCGTGAGGTTTTCCTTTCAGGGGTATGCATAATGTTTTCGGTTACTGTTCCTGGGTGAAATTATTTATTGCAACATATTCAGATTATCTCACAGAACAAATGAGCACTCCTGTCGTGGGAATTAATTCACTACAAACATAATTGGAAGAATCACCCGATGACACCTTCTTAGCATTGCTTTTGTTACCTAATAGTGCTTTGTCGACGCTAACTGTAAAAGACAAAAGTTTGAAAAAGGTGCGTTTCGGATTTGTGTTCTGTTGTTATTTAAAGGTGTACTTTCCTTAATTTATGAATGAGAGTGCGCGAAAAAGTTTTCAGTTACTTTCATAGTTTCAGTCTGGCCTTGGGCGACAACATTTACGTACATAGAAATGCCATACATCTATTTTCATCAAGCTTGTTTTCATTTTAGACGGCAATATGGCGCATAGACATTGTCTGAGTGATAACCACTGCCTTGTGTAATGTGACCCCGTTCTGTGGTTTTAAAAATATGTTCTTGGCATGAACATTGAACTGGTATAAGAAACAGTACACTGAGATGGGGAGAAGTTTTAATGCAGCCTTGTCTTATTCTGTAGTCTGTAACGTGATTGTCTTGAAGACTGTATGCGAATTCATTTCTGCAAAAGTGTCATAATACACTATCGACATTAAATGCTAGCAGAACTCGCAGCCGCGTGGTCTCAGACGCCTTGTCACGGTTCGCGCGTCTCCCCCCGTCGGAGGTTCGAGTTCTCCCTCGGGCATGGGCGTGTGTGTTGTCCTTAGCGTAAATTAGCTTAAGTTAGATTAAATAGTGTGTAAGCTTAGGGACCAATGACCTCAGTAGTTTGGTCCCATAGAACTTCCCACAAATTTCCAATTTCCAGAACTTGCGGCTTCTTACAAGAAATGTGCAACCAATTTATTTAAAATGGTGTTGAATGGATAGGTATACTGAACATATACTACTTTGCAAAACTGCAGGACGAGATAGATAAAGTAACATAAAATTTTAACAAAGCGGTGGAAAGGAATGAAAGTCCAGGAGCATGTTATCAGAAGTCTCACACTCGAGCACAAGAAGCCGGACGTCACATGGCGTGACGTTAGCGTTACTATAGCGCCAAATGGAGCTGGCACTAAAGTACGAGGCAGTTGAAGGAACGGGAAAAGACGGTGTTCGTCAATCAGCGAGCAGTTGCGGTGCACTATGGTGGTGGTTTTCATTACAACGTCGCGCGGAGACAACGTTTGGATGACTTCAATCGGGGAAGAGCCATCGGGAAATTGCAAGAAGGACTATGTGTTTCGAATATGTCACGGGAGTTCAGTATTGCTAGGAGCACAGTATCACGTGCACGGAGAGCTTTACGAATTAAAGGCACTGCAGCCCGAAAAAGAGCAGATGGTCGACTACGGCCAGCTACAGCAGCAGCATATGAGCGCTGCATTGTGCAACAGCCAAGAAGGGACGCAATCTCTCACTCCTCAGCGGCACGGCGACTGCATGGGCATGATCTGTATGGCCGACGACAAGTGAGTTGTGTTCCGCTGACATTCGCACATGGTGGCAACGTTTGCAATGGTGCATAGGAACTGGACCAGAGAAGAGCGGGTTCGTCTGCTCTTCTCGGATGAGAGCAGATTCAGTCTGAGTAGTTACTCTGCACGTACCGTCGTATGACAGTTAACTCACCCAGGAACATTGCCTAATACATTCGTTTTGGTGGTGCAGATGATGTGGTGCGGGGAGGCGTAATTTTGCTTGGGCGTATTGATCTCTATACATTTGAACATTGTAACTCATCAGTTGATGTTATTGTGACACTGTATCCCTTCCCCAAGTGTGTCTTTTCAGAGGGTGCATTCAGCCCTAACTTCGTTTTTATGGCTGAAAACGCGCGAACGCGTCGAACACCTAAGGGTAGTAGTTCTTGCAAAGAGGATGGTTGGCGAATGGATTCGCCTACCCGTTCCCCCGACTTCAGTCACATCGAGCAGGTGTGGGATGCTTGAGGAAGAGGTACTGCAGCACGTTTACGTGCATCAACGACCATTCAGCAGCGATCAGTCGCAATGGCGAAAAATGGAACGCCCTGACACAAGAACGTCCTGTACTATAGTGTAGCAGTTTTTTATGCGTATGGTCCAAGTTTCATCGGGCTATGTTACTTCGCAGTGACGCATCCAGCAGAAGTTATTTCCGTCCTTCAGTTTTACACAACAGCGTATATTCACAGTTGAATGAATATAGAAAGCGGTATCTTAAGTTCATGTTGTTATTTCTTCTTGTTTTTGATTTCTTAAAAATGACTGTGTGGTTAGCAGGCGAAAAATCGTAACAAAATGTTGACACCATCTGGCTGCAAGCTGAAATCCTCAGGGAATAATCATTAAGTAGGGAATACTTTATGAAACATTATTGTTTTTAGCCTTGAAAATTATGACGGTTGTTGCAGATTGATTGCTTCACACTAATAATTTTTGTCCATCACTTTTATTACTGTTGTCCAAGTTGATGCAACTCAGACAGCCAGTTGCCGTTAACCAAAGGGTCACAGGCTGGAGTTCGGTCGCGGCCATCCGTGTGAATACTAATTTGTTTAACTCGTGTATTTCTGATTTGGAGTGTTGTGTCTGGCAGCGGCTGTTCGAAACATTTTTTTCTCATTATCAAGACGTCCTCTGGCATGTCGGCGTTATCCCTATCTAAAGATAAGAGTGGAGGGAAGCATTCGGATACGCTTTCTCATATGCTCGGAGTTGAGAAATTTTAGTATGCTATAATGGGCACATCTGTTGCTTACAACTATGTGGTAATGTCGAGTATGTTCTTCTCAGTTTGTGTGATTATCAACTCATACTAACGGTGTAGCTGATTTCGGGTTTAACACATGGAAAAATTAGGAATTTTTTTTCTGTGATAATATGCTTTTCCTCTCGACACATCATAGTCCGAGATTAAAGGAAGAATTAACGTACCGTATGTCTTCATAAAAATTTTCTTTTCTATGTTGTGCTGTTAAGGATTTTTACTGTTTTGGTTTATGAAAATAAGAAGGCAACCCAGCGTCGTATTTGCCGAGACGTTGCCCCAATACGCCAGTTTAATAGGCCAACTGTCATAATCCGGCACGCGTTACTTTCAGCATCTAATTAGTCTTTTCTCTTGAAGGATTTTTGTTCTGGGAAATCTTCTTAGAAAATCCATCCATTCAGATCCTACTGTCTTCCAAGCTATCAGTAAATCTCATCCTTGATGAATCGTGTCGCGTCAATCTACCTCTTCTGTGGTGTGTTCAAGAAATTAAACATTATTGATCATAGTTTCAGTATCTTTATATCCTGGCAATGTTGGAAACAACAATATGATTATTTAACAATGTGATTACATACTTCATTATACTAACTACTGTTCGCTCTGCCACGATAGAATAGTCTCCAGAGAGTATGAAACTGAAATACACAAATAATTAATGTAGCAGATGCGTTTTATGCGAGCACAATGTGGAAAGTTATTGGCCTGAAATTGAAAAATCTCTCTTGTCGTTAATTTTCTTACCTACCTCCGTGTAGATGCACTTTGTCCAGCAGTCTGGGATAGTGTAGGTGTTCAAAGAATTGATACGACGAAGCCATCAGCTTGTTCATCGACAATGCTCAGACAAAGTGGCTTTTAGTTCAAAATGAAAAGGTCGCCTTTCATAAATTTCTTTTGGTCCAAAAGACGTGCCATTTATTTTTTGCAACTTTTACAGTGTAATTGATCAGAAGAAGAATCCAATTTTGGGACGGAGTAAACTCGTTTCGTAAACATTCTGCCAGACAAAATGGACGTTTCCTTTTCTGGTGCAACGTCACCTGCTTTAAACTGCTGCTTTGACAACTGTTTCGTTTCTGTAATGAAGTGGTGGTCGCATTTCTGATTCACGGTAACACTGGATCAGTTCCTGAGAAAATCATGTTCGCACTTCCTTTTGGTCAGTATTCGATTGATGTGGCATACGTTTACCTCAAAACTTTATTGTAGTAAGTTCTTCACGCAGTATGCCTTATTCTTTTCTGTAGTAAATCTGTAGCATAGATATTTCGTGTACCTTCATTTCGTTTCTCTTTATGTTTATTGATCGTTGCAGTTTTGGGACGTCCTTGACGTGGATGACGATCAAAACATATACGTCTACATTTAACTGAACAGCCCAGGTCACTAACTACTGAACGTAAAATTTCACTGACTTTGGATGAATTTCCGTTGCAAACGTTTCGTCCAAAACAACGTACGTTATGAAAACACGTTGTTTCGGTTACACCTTTTGAACGAAGCACGAACGAATTGACTACCCTGAATGGCCATATAAGCAAAGATATTCTGCACTTTGAGATGACACTTGATGTGTAGCATTTTGCAACATGCACTAACATTAGAGAAACACAAAATAATTTATTTCATTTTCAGTCTTTGTGCCTAGCGTAGCATTTTCGGGTACCTTTGTAAGGCTCTCTTGAAGAATACTACTATAATTAAGTTAGAGCTGTAGACAATAACCGGAGCAGCTAAAATATTCATTGACCGTCGGAAAGAACCTACGTCATACAAAATGAATCAACAAACAGTAATCAGGAGCTATTTTCACTGGATAAACCGTACAATTTCTCGTGATTGCACTCACATGTAATAAAACCTGCTCTTGAATAGTGTAAAGCTCGGTACCAGTTGTGACTTAAGTAGTGAGCAGGCGAGAGAACTGGAATGGTAGTGTAATATTTATACTTCAGCGCCTCAGCAATAAGAAGTCCCTAATCTGTTCTTTTGCCAACTCCGCCGCACAGGAACACTTGAGTGCGCAAGGCGGGCTGTTATTTCGCGGTTTGTCCTTTCTTTGTCGCTCCTCCACCTCCTCCCACGCAGCAAGCGGTCCTCGGAAGGAAGCAGAATGAGTCAGGGAGCATGGCTCGCTGCACCCCGATGTAATCCACTTAGTGGAACTTTTTAGCATAGCGACAGTCTTGTTTCCGCTCTCAGCGTAGCTAGAGGTTGGCTCTCTCCCCCACCTCCCCCCTCCCCCCCCTTCCCCCTCGAACGCAAACAGTTGGGACGTTAAGTTAAGAGCCTCGCGCACTGCTGAGGCAATGACTCACTCAGGCGCGCGTGTCTATAGGTTGATCTCTGGAGTGTGTTAAATATTCGCCCGATGCAGTTACCGATACACTGCCCCCACAGTAGCGTTACAGGCATAGAGCAACAGCGAGCACTAATTTCTGTTACTGTTGCAGCTGTCCGGAGGTCACCGGATTGATAACGTCCTCCATGTTTCATCGTACGAAGGCACCTAATGTGGGCTACTCGTAGATGTTCATTGCATTGAAACCCAAATGTAAGGCGGCCGGTGTGGCCGAGCAGTTCTAGGCGCTTCAATCTGGAACCGCGCAACCTCTAAGGTCGCAGGTTCGAATCCTGCCTCGCCCATGGATGTGTGTGCTGTCCTTAGGTAGGTTAGGTTTAAGTAGTTCTAAGTTCTTGGGGACTGATGACCACAGATGTTAAATCCCATAGCGCTCGGAGCCATTTGAACCATTTGAACTCTGGGAGGAAGAGAGAAAGTTTTTAAACTCACTCTGGCACCTCCGATATGAAGCCAGAGCGAGTGAATTCCATACTTGCAGTTGTGATAAAGTGAAGTCCCTACAGTGATCGTTAAATTCTCCCTGTGTAAAGCGATAAGGTGATGTGCCTTGTGGTGGCAAATAGAATTCCTACCAACATGTGCCGGTGCTGTGCTGGTTGCTGCTTTACTGCAGCTGTTTCGTTCCCAGCGCTGTCGGATAGCATCTCTAAACGTTGCTCATCAATGTTCTAATCATATGGCGGCTTAGGAGGTAGAGAACCATCATGAGGAACTGGCCACATGGTTTAGTGCTGGTTTGGGTATCAGGTAGCACACGTTTTGATTTTGCAGAATATCCTTTCACTTCGCTCAAGCAAAAATAACCGTCAATGGCATAATCCTTCTGTTCGCGAAATACCATTTATACCATAAATGACATTTATTGTCGAGGCCCATCAGCCACTTACAAAAGTTACGTGCCCATGTGCCACAAGAAAGAGGAGGAGCAAAAGGCTTTTCTTGGTCCACAACTCTACAGTCAAAATACAGGTCGTATGCCTTATAGGAGTAATATTATGCCTTCGGCTTTTCACTGTATATTCCCCACATACTTAAAAAAAACATACTGGGGTTATTTACACGTTATCTAGACATTTTGTACAGAAGTTTTTTGCAGAACACCATAAAATTCATATGCGCGCTACAAACACTCCAGTAGTAAGTGCCATTACAGTGTAAAACCAATTATCCTTTTTCGAAATTGCATGAAACCACGCCAGCTCACTCTAGATTAACAAACAGAGAGACCAAAATAGATATATAATGAAAGTTTCTCATTTGCAAGTGAAATGAAACTTCTGTAAACTAAATGAATTGCCGTAACAGAGAAAAATGTAATTTCCAAAAGGAAGTGTACTTGATCGAAAATAACTAAAATCGAATCTGAATTCAGCATACGAAAATTAGTTACAATTACTTGTTTCCATGCAGGGGGTGTAAAGTGTGTTGTACAGTTTTATTTAATGATTTGGCTTTTTGGGAGTTTGTATTTGTTCCAGAATGAAATTGTTAATATATTCATTTCTCCTTGAATTTATTGGTAATCACCTGTAACATTTGCGAATCAATCTGAGAGAATGAAAATCTGTCTCTCACTACTCCCTCCCCCCTCCCCTCCCGACTATATGACTATAAGACTATATGATTATATGAGAGAAAATATTTTGCTTACTTTGCGCCGGTGCTGTTAAGGAACAGCCAGACGCAGCTCTGTATCCACTGCTAGTGTCAGTACCGCTTTATCGTGGAGCATGTCGTACGTGGCCCTCATACGAAGAGTTGTCTGGAAGGCGTAGGCCAGATTCGCGCCGGATGCAGTGGCGCCCAAGCCGCGTCCTCGGTGTTCTCAAGAGCAACAGGCTTCCGCACTCTGCCGGTAGATGGCTCCTGCCGCAACCTAAATCTAGTGGAGTACAGTGGATCTGTTAATATTACGCGGTTTGTTAGTAATATGTTTGTTTATAAAACGGTACAATAAACAATAAGTAAGATTGTAATTACAACAGCATCTGATTAATTCCTTCTGAAATGAAATGAATTGCGCCGATCCCTAACTCTATACCTACAGTGCGTTTGTGTAACATCGAATTGAAGCACAACTGCGTTAAATTTTCTCTGTCTCATCTGTTGAGATTATACGAAAGATAATTGTAATTATTTGACTTTTGATTTCAATCCATATGTAGTGAATTGATAGTTTATATAGAGACACTTACAGTAGTAAAGGAGTTTTGCTATTTGGGAACCAAAATAACTGATGATTGTCGAAGTAGAGAGGATATAAAATGCAGACTGGCAATGGCAAGGAAAGCGTTTCTGAGGAAGAGAAATTTGTTAACGTTGAGTATAGATTTAAGTGTCAGGAGGTCATTTCTGAAAGTATTTGTATGGAGTGTAGCCATGTATGGAAGTGAAGCATGGACGATAGATAGTTTGGACAAGAAGAGAATAGAAGCTTTCGAAGTGTGGTGCTACAGAAGAATGCTGAGGATTAGACGGGTGGATCACATAACTAATGAGGAGGTACTGAATAGGATTGGGGAGAAGAGAAGTTTGTGGCACAACTTGACCAGAAGTAGGGATCGGTTGGTAGCACATGTTCTGAGGCCTCAAGGGATCACCAGTTTAGTATTGGAGGGCAGTGTGGAGGGTAAAAATCGTAGAGGGAGACCAAGAGATGAATACACTAAGCAGTAGGTACTGGGAGATGAAGAAGCTTGCACAGGATAGGGTAGCATGGAGAGCTGCATCAAACCAGTCTCAGGACTGAAGACCATAACAACAACATTGTTATTTTATTTTATATTCAATGTCTTTATGGCGTAGGCGTTTTCTTATTCGTTAGAGACCGTAGATAATTTGCAGTTTCACAATCCTGCTCTATTGTGAAATTGTCAGATCTAGCATTTATAATATTAGGCTTAAGGTGCGATTATTGACTGAGTTACTCTAACACTGTCAAATGCAAAGTGCAACGATCGTAGCAGCTGAAATGACAGATATGAAACAAAGGTGCTGGTAGAAGGTTCCGTCCATATCACTCCATATGATAGTTTCTTTAGGTTAGTAAAATGGGTAATAATGTTCGACTCAGTACAAAATTTTTCTTTGATCTCGAGATGTACTCGAGGAGATAAAATGTAGTTTCTAATATCTCAGTTATCGAAGCAGAATGGTCATTTAATTTAAGCTCACAGAGGGAGATTTAGAGTGACACAGTGCTGCGAATGAAGAGTCCACGTGAAAAATTCCTAAACTGTGTATTGAAGAATCGTCTTCTAACCATTCCTCGTATGTTTGAGATAAGTAAACCAGATGTGGGGTGGACAACTTACGTTCACCGTACTGTACCTTGTTACTGTTCTGAGATAAACACCAAATTCCATCTGACTGTTTTCTGGAACTCTTTACATCTTGATTCGTCCATTGAAAATGGACATGTTCCCACATGCTGTTTTCGTGCGAGAGCAAATACCATGTGCAGATTTAGAGTCCTAAAGTATTTAATTTCCATAAAACCATATGAAACAAATGGAGTGCTAAACAACATTACTAATAATCAGAGACGCGCATTCACGTACACATTCACGTACACACAGTAATGTGAACCCATGACAGACGCCTGAATAACCACCTTCTGCAGTGCAGTTCGCTGGAGGAAAAGTGTCAATGAGATTTTGCAGTGTACCGACAGGGATGTGGAGCCATGCCGCGGCCATCTGCGCTAGGATTCCCGGATGATGATGCATGACGCGAATAACCCGATCGAGGTGGTTCCGCAGATCTTGTGATTGGGTTCAAATCCGGGGAGTTTGGTGGCGCCGGCCATAGTGGCCACGCGGTTCTGGGCGCTGCAGTCTGGAACCGAGCGACCGCTACGGTCGCAGGTTCGAATCCTGCCTCGGGCATGGATGTCTGTGATGTCCTTAGGTTAGTTAGGTTTAAGTAGTTCTAAGTTCTAGGGGACTGATGACCTCTGATGTTAAGTCCCTTAGTGCTCAGAGCCATCTGAACCATACACTACTACTGCTGCCACCTGCAGTCTGTGAGTTGTATTTGCACGCTGACGTCGAACTTAGGCGGTGCTCGCATTAATATCACTAGACCGTGTAATTATACGTAGTTGACACAATACTTTAAGGTAAGGAGAAAAACCCAACCTGTGTAGAAAACTCATGAAACTGGATCCAAGTGTCGAGCTTTAGCTGTTTTTTCTTGGTATATTCTCTTTTGCAGTGGGGAAATAATCTGGAGAGATATTTGCCAACAACAATAACAATGACAATGTGTTTTCAATACGAGAGAAGACTTCCAGATATGGGCGCTGAAATTTCGTCCCGCACGATTCGCAATTTTTCTTTGTATCGTTTCAGATATCGTTTTCCATTCAGTTCTAGCTTTTTCGTGAAAAATATGGGTGCATGGACGATTAATTATTTGAAAACTGAACTAGTGTTTCGAGTTGTGTTGGACGGGGCCGAAAAGTGTAGTCTGATGTAATTTGTTACCTTTAATTACATTAAACTAAGACAGTGTCTTCTGATTACAGAATGTGTTATTCCGACCTTTTTGGAGATAAAATATTTGGATTATTTTCTTTCTTTGAATATTGTGGTCGACCAGTAGATACAGCAACTGCGCTCGCTCCGCCACATGAAAGAATAAACCAACCGTTGGTTTGTAATGTAATACATCGTATTAGTTGATAATTATATACTAACAAGTGGCAAGCGTCTTTCCTGGAACCGTTCATTGCTCTTACAAGAAACGGAACTATAGATACGACAAAGATGTAGCGTAGTAATCCTTACCTGACGAAGGTATCCGCATATACATACAGCTTAGTTTCCAAACACATGTTCACGGTGTCAAAACGTAAGTGTATTCTAAGAGAAGAAAAAGATTTAATGTGTTGCCGAATTCTAACCAAGTTATTTGGTGTTAGCAGTTGCTGTAAAACCACATACTATTCACGACACGTGTAAAAGATTGCTTGTTTCCTTTGAATGTTTTCTCCTCAGACAATATGGCTGCGTTGCCAAGTGCTGACTAACTTCTTTAAAAATGGTGTTTCCAGTCTTGCCTTCTCTATGGTTCTTCCTCTGACACGTGACTAGTGACATTTCATCAAGAGTTTTCATCATCACACCATTTGTGATAGAAATTTGCCAAAGCAGCTGTTAGACCTTGAAAAGAACATATGACTTCGGGAAGTCTGTAAACACCACTGATATATTTAACGGAACGAATGTGCTATTTCCTCGAGGTACATGAAAACTATATAGCAGCTAGTTAGATACAGTGAGATCTCGCACGTCCCTTATGCCTATCAGTTATTAAACTATTCAGTTGGCCCTAAATTCGTAGCGTCATTTGGTTAGTATAAAAGTTTTTCTCCCAGACAGAAACACACTCAGAGAATTTTTGTGTTATCTGCGTCCCTCATGCAACGACTAATCAACTGCTCGTCTGAGAGACGTGTAGACAAACAAGTCACCCTATGTTCAGAAAACTCATTTGCTGTCGAAGGGTATCGGATATGAAGCGGAAATTACAGAATCGTTCAAGAGTGGGGAGCTATGTGAGACGGTGAGTATACGCTCTCCTATATCCCATTCTTTATCTTCGCGAAATAAGGTTGTGCATTAACATTAAATGGTTCAAATGGATCTGAGCACTATGCGACTTAACTTCTGAGGACATCAGTCGCCTAGAACTTAGAACTAATTAAACCTAACTAACCCGAGGGCATCACACACATCCATGCACGAGGCAGGATTCGAACCTGGGACAGTAGCGGTCGCTCTGCTCCAGACTGTAGCGCCTAGAACCGCACGGCCACTCCGGCTGGCTAGCATTAAATACTTGCGTGCAACGAAAACTGTTGGCAATAAATTATTACAGCATTGGTTGGTTTCTTATGAAGAAAGAAGTAGTAAACAGTGCGATTTTTTATCCAACTTAATACACATCATCATACTCTATCGATGAAATGGTGTATTGTTATGGGAGTGTTGCCTTTTTCTTATAATGCAACCTATGTATTTTATGTAAGTTAACAGAAACAAGTATTTTAGTTGAAAGTAACAGTCCAGCATAGGAATGCTCGAAATTCACCTATTAACAAATTACGATCAAGCGGTTATGTCTAATTTTGTAATAACCAAAGTCCCTTCAGGTGTGTCGTGAAATTACACATATCGCACGTTTTGTAGTGAGAAGAGGAAGGAGTTAGGGAAGAATAATTGTTACGAGTGTTACTAAATATTTAAGTCGATCGATTCGTAAATTAGTAATTCAAAGAGTATTGATCTGCTGTGACAGCCATTTATGGTTATCAAAAGTGTTATTTATGCTGTGGTTCGTATTCCACGGGAGACTCCAGGGTTAGAATAGGTTCATGAGTCTTTTTTTTTTTTTTTTTTTTTTTTTTTTTTTTTTTTTTTTTTTTTTTTTGACTGGAGCAATTCAAGGATCTTTAACTTCCGTGCGCACGTTACCTTCATGTTTATTACTGCTTTCACTTTTTAACACTAATGTCGCAGCGAGGCGACGTAGTTGGGAGCTTCGACGTCGAGCGGCGCCATCGGCAGGCAGGCACGGGTGGCGCCGCCACGCCGCCGGTGGCCAGCTCGGCTACGACGTCGGCGACGCTGCAGCACCGCCGCATCGCATCGCTACATCCGTTTTTCCCAGCAGCTTAGCGCCGCGTGAATTATTCCGTCTTCAGTCCGTCCCACTTCTTGCCGTCTCTCCTGCCTCACTTGAGATATTTCGCGCCATTCTCGTGACACCATTGTGTCCTTACGGTTGTCGCCGCCTTAAACCTCTTTTAACCTTCTCTTGTTCGGATTTTCTTCTTTGCGGAGCTGAGACATGCTCAACCAACACATTATCGTAGAGATAAAACGTTTCACTCTATTCTGTGCCCTTTGCAAAGAAAAGTTTTTCCATCTAAGTTTTGAGTATCTTTTGGGCAGAAAGCATGTATAGCATTAAGTATTACGTGCTGGATTTATCCATTTGTGGTTTGTGGTAAGATACTGCGTGATGGAATAGTTGTACACAGATATAACATTAGAAGGCAGAATAGTTGCTCAGTTAGGAAGACAACGGCGGGTTCAGGGATTTTCTCTGCCTCGCGATGGCTGGGTGTTGTGTGATGTCCTTAGGTTAGTTAGGTTTAAGTAGTTCTAAGTTCTAGGGGACTGATGACCTCAGATGTTAAGTCCCATAGTGCTCAGAGCCATTAGGAAGACAAATAAACAGAAGAATAGAAATTTATTTTGACAGGTGTTGCCCCACAACTTGTAAATATTAAGGGGAAGTAATTTTATGTAACACCAAGAGCTCCAGATAAAAATTATTTCAATCAGAACGATCATCATCAGGCAATCTATATAGCAACGGTGAGAATATATGTGGTACGTGGGACACTGTGACCATCGATCTTAGGAAGACTTCCTGACGAATCTATCATCATATAAATACATAGTATTGGCATAAAATTGTTAGAGCGCTCTAAGTGGCATCACTCCTACTATGGACTCAATAATAACCTGTGTCCATTCGTAGTGTGCCCATACTTTGTATACATTCAATATCTCTTGATGATCTGGTTTACTGTGGGTCCCACTTGATTGAGCAATAGTATAAAGTCAGTTTTTACGTATCGTTACTTCAACAGCGAGTTTAGTAATAGCAACGTTTACGATTATCTATATAATATCTATATAATAAATTATAGATGAGTTACGAACATTGTAAATCGTTACGTTGTTCTGGTCTTCAGTCCTGAGACTGGTTTGATGCAGCTCTCGATGCTACTCCATCCTGTGCAAGCTTCTTCATCTCCCAGTACTTACTGTAACCCACATCCTTCTGAATCTGCTTAGTGTATTCATCTCTTGGTCTCCCTCTACGATTTTTACCCTCCAAACTTCCCTCCAATGCTAAATTTGTGATCCCTTAATGCCTCAGAACATGTCCTACCAACCGGTCCCTTCTTCTTGTCAAGTTGTGCTACAAACTCCTCTTCTCCCTAATTCTATTCAATACCTCGTCATTAGTTATGTGATCTACCCATCTAATCTTCAGCATTCTTCTGTAGCACCACATTTCGAAAGCTTCTATTCTCTTCTTGTCCGAACTATTTATCGTCCATGTTTCACTTCCATGCATGGCTACACGCCATACAAATACTCTCATAAACGACTTCCTGACGCTTAAATCTTTACTCGATGTTAACACATTCCTCTTCTTGAGAAACGCTTTCCTTGCCATTGGCAGTCTACATTTTATATCCTCTCTACTTCGACCATAACTTCGTCGTCAACCGTTTATTTACATTACGTTACGATACTTTATTTATGCTACTGTACTGTAAGTCGTGTGACTGCATGAAAAGACACGAATATTGAGAATCGAATCATTGTGTATCCGCATGTGAACTACCAAAAAAGCACTGACTGTTCGTACGTTTGCGAATATCGTCTTCCCTTACCCAAGAATGGAGCCCTATTGTTGTTTGGTAGTAGTATAAAATGTAGAGATCAGCATAACTAAAGACCTGGGAGCATGCGCTCGGCTGAACGCAGTCAATCTACTCTCACCCATGTTTGAGTGACGCAGGAAATTTCTTTAATACGGCGCAGTGTAAAAATCAAACTGCGGCTGTTGCGACTGAGGGAAAGATGGGTTTGAGCGCGGGTGAGCGCTTTCACACCTCGGGGGCGTGCGCCGGGTCTGATGCACTGTCGTCGGCCTTTAATGGGGATCAGGAGGGCAAGCAAGCGCCGTGCTTAATGGCCGTTCATAATTCACGCCGTATCGCAGAATCTGGTCAATTAACTTTGATGGGTCAAATGGGTCGGACGGAGGTCCTCACTCGCTGCGTTCCACCGATCATTGGCGCATCGACCGGGGCAGCCAGCTCTGCGCTGTGTCGCGACGGTCCGGCGGACGCCGACGCTGGCCCGGCCTGCCGATGGCCACGGAAGCGGGCGAGGCTCTGCGGGCAGCGCGGCAGCTGGGAAGAGCCCAGTATTGCCGTGTTGTATTTATGTCGTACACGGGGCGATGCGAGACAAGACCGTGAACCAACAGTCAGTGAAAAGAATCCGGAAGAGGCAGCAGGTTAGCTGTTTGACGTCCCTTCGACATTTAGATTTTTAGAAATGGTGCACTGGCTCGTATTGGAGAACAAAGAGAAAGGACTGGCTGTGACCCATTCAGAGGAACCACTGCGACGATAATCGAAATTGTCTGTGGGAAATAAAAGAAAACAAAACATTAGAATGGAACAATGGAGACTTAATCGTTTTCCTCCCGCATATCAGTCCAGTGTGCAACAAGACCACTTTCTCTGCGTAGCTTTTGAATACTCGTGCTGCTCCTGACAAAGTGCTCCAATAAAAATGTATTTTGCTTCCGCCGGCATTTAAATGCTCGATAAGAAAGTTCAAGAATATGTTACTGACATAATAATATTATTTTTACAGAATTTAATGCGTAGTCACATTTGCTGTCAATTATAAGAGTGTACTTGCGTAACGGATTTAGTAATCCGAATGCGTCACTCAGTGCATTTCAGAACCAGTTTTTGTTCTTATTTAGTCAATTTTTGTCACACATATACATATAAGGGTCGGAACATGATTTGGTTTCTCAATACTGTTTTAATCATTTTGTCACAGAGCTCGGCGTACACGTTTCTGGTGACAAGCCACGTCTGTAGTATTGGAAATTTCTCGTGATGGAGCACGCCAGATAACAATATGTTGTTTAACTAAAGGATTCTGCGTGTTCACAATCTACAATGTCTAAGATACGGCCTTCCATAACAGCAGATAACTATTCGTTCAAACGTACTTTGTCCTATTTCATTGCAATCATGAAAGAGCTGTCTCCTTTTGTAGCACGGCCGATCCATCGATGTGGCACCTCCGTGTTCACGTACCAATGGACTTCACGATGAAAATGGGGTTGGAGCCCCAGCCTGCTCAAAGATGAACGGAGAGACCGATTGCTTTTGAGGCATCAGCCATTGCTGCACCATGACCAATCCAGTGACAGTGCTCTCGGCGAAGAAGAATGGCCCGTACAGTTTTCGACGTGACAAGGCACAAAAAATATTTACCTTTGGGGAATCACGCTCAAATTCAATGCATTCTTCTGGATTCTTTGTACGCTAGATTCGGCAGTTATGCATTTTCACTTTCACATAAGTGTGAAAACTGGCTTCGTCGCTAAAAATGAAGCGATCAACAATGCCATTCCCATCCTCATTGAATTGTTACAACTGCGAACAAAACTTAAAACGCATGTCTTTGTCTAAGTCGTTGAGCTTCTGCACTAGCTCCAATTTGAATGGTTTCATAGACAGGTCTCGCGGTTCTAGGCGCGCAGTCCGGAACCGTGCGACTGCTACGGTCGCAGGTTCGAATCCTGCCTCGGGCATGGGTGTGTGTGATGGCCTTAGGTTAGTTAGGTTTAAGTAGTTCGAAGTTCTAGGGGACTGATCAACTCAGAAGTTAAGTCTCATAGTGCTCAGAGCCATTTGAACCATTTGTTTCATAGACAGCTTCTGTCGCAGGACTTTCCACACTGTCATTGGAGCCATTTCGAGTTCACGGGATGTACGACACACCGATTTCTTTGGACTCCTTATGAATGTGTCTCGTATACGCTCCACATTTACCTCACTCACACTGGGACGTCCGCTTCTCTTTGCCGGGCACAAGCAACCCGTCGTAACGAATTTGTTGTGTCAGTGATAAATGGCCTTCATTGTTGGTGGCTTTTTACCGTATTTGGTTCGAAACATCCGTTTAAAAGCTGTAGCACACTTGTTTTTGTCAAACTCCGACACACAGAAAGTTCGCTCCGCACCTGAACTCGCCATGTTTGCGACCAGCGCTGACTGTCGCCGAATTACCAAACTACGCTGTGGCGGGATACATGAAAAAAAAACCTTTCAGGGTTCTCTTCAAAATTACATATTTTTGATATCTCTACAGTGTTTGGTTCTTGTGCAATAAATAATTGAAAGTGTTCCCGGTATTTATGTACACCCTAATTAGTGTTTCTTCGTAATCAGTTAGTTTTCTTCGACAATTTTAACCGCTTAGTTTCTTTACCTCGTAATTCGTCAGAGTTGGAGGTGAGAATGTCTTTGAGGCCAGTAACTTGATTCAGCCTGAAGAAATGGGGCTGCAAGAGGTATTGTCAACCACTTAAGTGATCTGTTTTCTCCCAAGATTTACGGCAATGCACGAATGATCCTTGTCAATGGTAGCCTCTACCGTTGTAGTTTCGTATCTTGACTGTGAAGAGACATCAGTTTTTTGGCACACTTATTATTCTTTTTCTTCTCTCGGTTATTATAATTGTTACTGTTGTACTTATCTCCGATTGAACATAGAAACAATCTTTCATGAGCTAATCGTTGTTCTAGGAGTAGGTACTACAGTCCTTCTGTGTGTCACATTGGCATTAGATATACTGCACTTCATGGAGTTTCATATATTCTGTGCTTAAATGACTCCTGAAGATTGTTTACTAGAAACCGGCGGTCCATACGTATAAAAGCAATTCGCTATAATGAGGAACATGTGACCGTACAACAGAGCTGAAAGTATTTATAATCACACTGTAACTTCAGCTGGGTACCGAAAGTTTCCTGACACATCCTGCAGAGGAAGAGATTCGTCGTACTTAGAACGATATCATACTTCAATTGGCGATTCAGTTTACCCCTGAAGAAATGGGATATCAGCCTAACGAAGCCAACATTCGGTACAGAATTGATAGAGCGATTATAGTAATTAGTGGTGAATCAAGGAAATAGCTCCTCTTGTACTCTGGTTCTCAACGATTTGCCCATAGGAATGAAGATGGGCGGGAGGGAGTGAGAACTTGAGAGGTTAATAAGCAAGAAAAACAACTGTTACATTAGAGTTTTCAATGGGTTTTGAGTAATTCATGGTGGTTCCAACTGTTTTGAAATAAAGTTAAATTCCTTCCAATCAAGAGCTCTGTGTTCACATTCAATAATTTTTCATGCCATAATTGCAGTCTAGGTCAACCTGCTTCGTTTTCCTCTGACTATAATCCACTCCACCTGTGGATTTCTGGAATATCTAAAAAATACACATATAACGCTGCTGTAAGCTCTTCACAGGACCGGAATTCTTTTTCGAGCTACACATGCCCTTAGATATGAGCCTAGGTCAGGTGCCAAATCCGGTGGATAAGGTCGATATTCTGCCTTAGCAATTCAAGTTTGAGATTCCTCATTTTTCTAAAATATAACTTTCATTGTCGTCATAAAATATTTCCTCTTATCCAGTTTTTCACCTTTTTGGTTCAGGAGACAGTTGTAGTCTTCACTATTTACTGTATTACACTCCATGCGGTAATCAGTACGGGTAGACCCTTTCGCATACCAGAAAACACTGGACATAACAGACGCGAGTGTTGGTATCGGCTTCGTTTTATTTGGTGCAGCGCCACCTACTTCCACGCACCTGCTCAGACTGCTGTTTCGTTTCTAGTGCGAAGTAGAAAATTTTGCACAATAAATATATGAACTATTTTCAAACCTTGCCTATTATTTGATCTGCCGGTTGCATTGACTCAGCGTTCAACATGTATAATAACATTACATTTATGTAGCATAATGTTGTGACGTAAATGTGCTGTATTTTTTATTGTATTCTTTCTGATGTTTCCATTTTGGTCATTGGTATGTACAGGATGGGCGTATGGGCAGGCGGTGGGCGTAATGGAATAATAGGGTAATTTTTAGAGAAAGGCCATTTATTGGCTAAGGCATGTTGAAAATCTTGCACATAGGCCTAGGGAGGTGAGGGTGAGCCAGAGCTTAGAGTTTGGCGAAACATTGTTCGGGAAGCTACCGAAAGTTGTTGTCTGCCAAAACTAAGTCCACAATGCTGCAGCACCGGGAGAAGTGGGAGATGTTCAACGCTACAGGGCGCGCATCCGACTCGCGGGTGAGGAAGAATACAAGAGAGCGAGCTCGGCGACGGGCGGGCGGGTATATTCGACGCACCACGCGGCTTCCTCCACCCTGATAGATGAGGACCGAGCAAACCGTGCGGGTGGCATGGAACTTTCCAGAGCGTTGCCTGCTAAGCGACGCCTGGGGCGGCGGTACCTCGTGACCACATGAGAAAGGTTCGTGAATAAGGCGCCCTTCATCGATGCTGACTTCCTGTTGCTAAACTGTGGGACGAAAGAATTTACAAGCAGCTAACACGGCCGGCCGTGGCTTGGCCGCAATGGAAAAATAAAGTTACCGTTTGGAAGCACATATAATAAAGTAAAATCACCTATTGTCTGCCTCATCCTTTACAGGTATGACCATTTATTTTGTCCGTCATCTGGAAAATGTATATGGCGACGACAAATTACAGTCTCTTGTTTTTGAACTAATGAAGGTACGAGAGCTGTCCGGAAAGTAAGGTCCGATCGATCGTGAAATGAAAACCGCAGTGAAAATTCGATGAAGCTTTGCATAGTTATGTTGGACAGTGTCTCCAGTATGCCGGTCGATCGCGTCACATCGCTCTTTCCAGTTCTGAGCGCACAGTGACCACCTGAAGATGCCTAGAAAATAATGTCTCCCGCCAATTTTAAGTGCCTATGAGAGACTTCGCCTGATTTCATGCAACCCCACCGAACGTTACTGTCAAGCATTTCCTTCTTCCTGAAAAATCTAAAATTCTCGTCCGCACTTGAGGACGCTCCTGCTGCGTATTCGATGGGAAGTATTTGATCACTCACAATAAAGCCCGCACTTCGCTCTCTCTGATTTTCATATCTGCTCACCTGAACCATTGGCTATAAAGACAACAAGCTGCAGATCAGCGTAGAAAATTGGCAGAAAGAGCAGGCGACTGCATTCTATGACGAAGGTATTGGAAAGTTGTTGAAATGCCACGACAAATGTCTCAGTCGAAGCAGCGACTGTGTAGAGAAGTAGCGGGAAAGTGCAGCTAACTGTTGCAAATAAAACATTTTAAATTATGAATATGGTTTCCATTTCGCGACCGGTCGGACGTTAATTTCTGAATAGCCCTCGTATATCTCCTTGTAAATCATTCACTTTGGATGGATTTCCATTCGCAATGCACGGTATCAAAAAACTAATTCTAAGACTGCGCCTTGTTGCATATAAAAAATAAGTATTCCGCAAGTCAAGCTGTCAAGCAGTCAATTGACTTGCAGTATTGCTCGACGTACAAAACAGATGTGGTTACGGGAAAACTGTACACGCCGTGGAAATGGAGTTGAAAAGAATATTCAAACTCGTTGTTTATGAATCGAGAAGTGGCGGATTATTCATGTATTTACATGTACTTGACCCTGCATGAGGATGAGATGTCTGGCACCGTAACTACTTCGACAGCTGCGCTGAACTGTTGTATGGGTGAGCGTTTCGCTGTCTGTCCTACGTGATTGTCGTTAATTTCCTAGGGTTCGCGGTCGCGGTTATCCCCTGAGTAGCCAGCCGGCTCTGTGTAATTGAGCTTGTCTCACTGCAGAACACTGCCTCACTTCCTATCCCACGCTAACAAATGAATGACATCGCCAAGGTAACGGCTCATTCACTACTTAGCGAGTTACCTGCTAATTTCTCTGCTCGAAATCGAGCACACACCGAGAGAGTTCAGCTTTTGCCACGCTAGGTTCTCTCTGGATTTATCGGTCGGAAAGATGCTCGTTGAAATGACAAATTCTCTCATTTTTGCTCTCAGTACGTATCACCTGAATATATTTTTGCATCTCTATCGGTCGGTTGTCCAATTTAAACATCATTTGCCTCTGCATGTAGTGTACTTAGTAGCCTGTATAGTGGCTCAAATGGCTCTGAGCACTTTGGGACTCAACTGCTGTGGTCATCAGTCCTCTAGAACCTAGAACTACTTAAACCTAACTAACCTAGGGACGTCACACACACCCATGCCCGAGGCAGGATTCGAACCTGCGACCGTAGCAGCATCGCTGCTCCGGACTGGAGCGCCTAGAACCGCACGGCCACCGCGGCCGGCGCCTGTATAGTTTTCTCTTTCTTATCGATAGCCTATTCTTATCTTTATTACTAGTCGACATTTTAGTAGTTTGCTCCTGTGATCCTACTGAAGCTACGTTTGTTCTACTGAAAGGAAAAGAATCGTCTAATTTTATCCGTTAATGATTTTATGTTGTTGTGTCAATCGGAGGTGCCTCATCCGGAATAATGAATAGAAAATTAAAATTTTTCTTTGCCCATGAGTCTAATATCGTTACTCTGAAGCACTTTTCGCTTTTTGCTGGAGGTGTTACTTATTTTCAGTCATAGAAAAGTTATTCATTGCGACAGGCAGGAGCAATTAATCGTATTTTTGGAAATGATAGACTGCTTGTTTACAAGCCTTTAAGAGTTTTCACCTAAAAATTGTTATGTAAACTGTAGAGATGCGAAATAAACTTTGAAAATGCAGTGGAACTAGGACTCTTTTTCGCACTGGCGGTATAGAATGTGAAATGAAAGTGAATCTGCCTTTTGTACTTGATTTTGTGTGTAAACTTGTATTATTCATATTTTCTAGTTGATAGCGTTAGGCTTATTATTTTAGTAAATATGACAGTCACTGTAAGGATCATCGTACACATTAGTATCCGTTATCGAGAAAATTCTAATTGTGTGTGAAAGCATTTCGCACTTGACGTGACTGGATTGAAGCGTGAATATTATTACCAAATTTTCATGTTTTCCACAAGGCTGTCGATAATTTAATGTAGCGAAGTCTTTGAATAGCTACAAATTTTCAGGCAGATGTATCGATGGAAGGCGACAGGAAGAAAAAGTTTAAAAGTCTTGTCGCAGCTGAGGTCAAGGAAACTGAATCTGTTTATTTTAAACGACACATCCAGTTATTTTGGTTTAAGAGATTTAATCTACATCTGGATGACAGACAAAGACTGCGAGTCCAATGTCTTAACCAATGCGCCAACCTGCTCGATAGGTTATCGAGTTAGTAAATGGTGTTACTGATGTCTTTCAGAAGTTACGGCTGTCTCTATATGTCACAAGATTTTTATTGACAAAGAAACCTGTAAATAAATTTGTATCGGGAAACAAATTCAGAAGAGCTAACACAGGAACTTGGAGTCTTTGATTCGTAAGGCAGTTGTAATTCCTGTTTGCAGTTACGCTAACCGTGATTGATGTTGGCGTTTCAAAGTAATTCTGCTCAATTAGAGTTACATGCGAACGAATCTTGCTCTACAACCTCGTACAAAATCTGAGAGTGCTGCACGGATGTAAGTTTGTTCTAATAACAACCAGTCGAATTTCAAATTTTAATTCCTGCTCGGGCGAGTGGTCAGAATCAAGCTACTTCAGCGCCATACTATATACGCCACGAATGCTTCGTGGCAGTGATGCAGCTGGGTGGTAAAATTGAATTAAAAATTAATTTAGTGACCCTGTCATGGATATCATACAGCAACAGAAAGACTAAGAGCATAATAGAAAACGCAGCATCGTCTACGAAAATAAACCTGAATTATACTTTGTCCGCGTAAATCATTAAAAAAAATGTTGCTGGAGCTCATCGACATAAAATAGTCGTGTAGCAGTTTACAAAGGTTCGTACTAATGGCATTAGCCAACACAATGATGAAAAACAGGATTTTTCTTCCAATGTGTACCTTTCACTCTGCAGCGCAGTGTGTGCCATTTTTAAATTTCCTGGCAGATTAAAACCGTGTGGCGGACAGAGGCTACAACCCGAACCTTGCCTCTGGCGGGAAATGCTGAGCCATCCCGGCACGACTCACGACTTCCGCCGACACTTCATTTCCGTCACTACCAAATTTCAAGAGTTTTACTGTATGCAATAAGACAGTATAAAAGATTATTTCGTGTTTGTCTGCGTGTTGTATACCACTAGGAGAAATGTCAGTTGTCTCAATTTGTCTCGTTCCCGTTTTTGCACAATGGCTGTTGCTTCCCTGTTGCTTACAAATTTCGGTAATTAATTAAACCACTACTTCCCAGTTGTGAGCCTCGCAAGGTGGAAATGACAAACTAGTGATCAGGAAGGTTCAATTCTAGATCTAGTCCTTGGTGTTCGTAAATCACTCCCCCCGATATCTCAGTAAATAAGTGTTAAATAGCTGTAAAGCGAATTTCATTATAGGCGTGAGTTTACCAGCTTGTTCGATGCACTTTATCACTTTTTTTCTGCCGAACGATTTCGCCCAATCGCTGTCAATGAATTCGCGATTGGGAGAAGCGGATTTTAAATGTCCATTGGACCATCCGAAATTAGAATTTCTGTGATTTTCCTAAACAGCTTCAAGCCAGTGTTGGATTTTTTTTTCATTTCATTTCTTTGTCGATTAGGACCGATGTCGTCTCCCATTCTTCTCCATCTCAATTATTGCTCCGCTTCTAATAGACGGAACGTTAAATCCAACCATAATTCCTCATTTTGTGATACTTGCCATCCACTGTCAGGCCTCTCAGATATTTCTTAAACATAGTTTGATATCTTTGCTCTTCCAATCTCCAAGAGTATCGAGCTCCTTTCCTCTCTACCCGTACCACGTCAGCTACTCGAGAGCTCCTTACAAATATACCAACAGCTTCTCCCTTCGGTAAACGGTTTTCCGTTCCTTATTTTCTCGCGCATTTCTTCCGATGCCTGCTAGAAAAAACTCGTTAAGAATACCTCTGCTGCCTCCCTCAGTGCTTGTGGAACTGGGCGCCCGCCGGGCTCGGGAGGACTGTGGCTAACAGCGCGGCGCGCTCCTGTCCTTTTGGCCGCGCTCTCGAGACGCGCAGCCTCATAAGTCTGCGACTGTCACGAGCAGCTGCAGCCATTAGGTCTCCGTCAAAGGGCGTGCCCGCCCGCGCTGAAAGCAACGGCTGCGCCGCAAGTGCTTTCAAGCGCGCCCCCAGCGACGCCGTAAACCGCGACGCTCTCTTCCCCGTTGTCACGCGAGTCGTTTCGTTACAATCGTATCTCTCGCCGTGCCGATCACTGCTGGTAACGATGTTCCGCAGATATTTCGCACCGGAACGGAATGGCACTTCTCATTCACAGTCGCCCAACTGATGGAGTCTGTAATTTTTTTTTTGCGGGCTGCTGTGACACATGTTGTTATTTCTGTGTAATATCAAACTAAACAAGCGAGAAAAAATGCAACGGTATCGCAGTTACGTTCTATCGAATGCTATAAACGTTATGACCTGGTATAGTGGTATCCAGTAAAGAAGTAACTTACTAACTGGACCCAAATGCAATAAAAGAGTGAGAATGTGTTGTTTGTATGGGTACAATGGAATCTAAAAAGCATTCTTAATCGTTTAGTACTAAATACTAAATCTCAGCTCATATATTTTACAACAGTTTGCAGTTCGGATAACAGTATGTAACCAGAAACGAGTTGCTAACTGCAACAGTAAATGCTTTACCAAATTTCATTTAAAATTACCTTATATTCGCTATGCCTCTTAAATGCTATACTCTATGCCGCGGTAATATTACACCTTTTTCCAATCGTATTTGCTCTAAGTTTCTAACTACATGTTCTGTATAACGGTTTTCAGGAAAATGACAAGTAATGACTTCTTTCTTACCCCGATGTATGTTAAAGACCAATTCACTGTTGAAAAGAGAATGAGATGAATTTATAAAAGAATTAAGCAAGGAGATTGTATTGACTTGTATGTTGACCGGGGTCCTAGAAACGAAGGAGAGGCACCGTACCCGCCGTGGCTGCGGTGGTCCACAACCCCACAAAGACTACCGTAGTCCACTTCACCCCTCCGCCGCCCCACACCGAACCACTCTAGCATCCATCTTTGCCTTCATTGTTTCCGTAGATAACTGTTTTCAATTTTATTTCCTCGTCTGCTTGTGTGACAGCTTCAACTCATCCATTCCAAGTTTCTTCCGTTGTTGCACGTTTTTTGTGTTAAAAAATGGTTCAAATGGCTCTGAGCACTATGGGACTCAACTGCTGTGGTCATTAGTCCCCTAGAACTTAGAACTACTTAAACTTAACTAACCTAAGGACATCACACACATCCATGCCCGAGGCAGGATTCGAACCTGCGACCGTAGCAATCCCACGGTTCCGGACTGCGCGCCTAGAACCGCGAGACCACCGTGGCCGGCCGAAAGTTTTGTGTTAAATCATACATATGTTTCACATCCGTCCGTTCGGAAATAACAAGCGATTTCTTTACTATTCCTTTACCTTGCCTGAACTAGGTTCACAAGCGAATTTGCCCAAGAGATTGTGGGATATTAAGGAATGAGTTGGTTACAAACGTCGCTCAGTGTGACGACCATCTACATCTACGACAGCGTGAAACCGCATTGGTCTACTGCTGGCCGATTATTCGAACGTTGAACCATGGAATGTTCAGCTTTCGTGACATAGCTCGTGCACTGATTGAAGATTGCACGTTGCGTTCAGCTTTCTCACCCATCGCAACATTAACTTTTTCAGCGATTTGTGGTGCAATTGGCCATCGGCCTCTTCAAGGAGCAATTCCCAAATCGCCAGTTAATTCGAACGTCCCAGTCGAATTCTTCAATCCCAGTAAGAAAAGAGAACCTTAACATATTTCTTTAATGCGTCGATACTCGCGAAGAGGAGCAGCACTTTTACTCTTGTTTTGTTGTTTTGATGGAATATCTTCATGAGTAAAGCCCTGCTCACCTTGTCCACACCCATGTGGACTATCTGCTTGTGTCTCAACACTACTCCGCAGCAGAACCGGCACCTAACGGCAGATCATGACACTAACACTACCAACAACGCAAATCCTATAGCGCACTTTCCGAACATCATTTCTATAAAGTTCGTTACCCAAATAGTAAATAGCTTTTCGTCCACAGTGGCTCACTTATTTGGGCCGCTGCCAATTTTGGCGTTGATGGAGATGCACAGCGGTCTCATGTTACCGCAAACACGGCGTGGAATTTGGCAGCTACTTCTATTGCTGACTTGGTTCGCAGAGAACGTCAGTCCGTTACCAGGCGGTCATATGAAGGTGACTCGCGAGTTGTGTTCTTATCTGGAGCTGTTCCATGGAAGGGGTTGTATGTGACAAATGGTCGAAAGGCTAGCTCCACACGTGTAACGAATAGACATTGCTGCTAATGAGATAAGGCCAAAAGACTTTGCTTTTCCGTTCAAGCAGTGCTCTCGCCTCAGTCGAGCTCCTGGAAGCCACAGAGGGAAAGCGAGGAGTTCAAGCGTTTCGAATAGTAGGTGTGTTATCGGTCCTTTTAGGAAATAGCGGAGAACGAATAAAATGTACATTCGTTGTGCTTCGTCCACCGGGTGGGAGAGGGCATTCTGGGAGCATGTAAGAGTAAGCTGCAGACCGTCGTTTTCATCGCCACTAACGACGTCTGTCGCCTGGGATCTGAGACCATTCTCGGTTTTTTGCCGACACAGATAAGTGGTGACGGCGTGTAACCTCACTCGTGGGGACTTACTCAGCAGTATAGTTCCGAGAACAGATCTGAGCTGTCTGGACTAGGGCCGGGTAGAGGCTCTAAACCAGTCTTTCCGTTGTTTCTGTAACAAGCTGCTGGGTAGAGACTTCAAAAATCACCTTGGATAAGTGAGGTGTGCCCCACACACCGGAAGCGGCCGCTCAGATAGCAGAGCACGTATTGAGTGCACATAGTTCTTTCTCTTTGGATTTTACACACGTTTTCCCCTAATATAAACTGACGAGACGATCGTCCAAAGCTTAAGAAATGTCGGACGACGGCATTGTAGTAGTCTTCATGCTAGGACGATTTACACCACCGTACAGTTTTTAATGTGAATTTCGGTCCGTCATGTTCCTTCTTAACATCTAGTTTTGTACGTTTTCAGTACCTTAAATCGTATCAGATGAATAATTCCCAGTATCTGACGTATGTGGTTGCCTCTGGTAACTGATCGACAACGGTGTAATAACTACACGTACGTACATTAAATTTGCTTATTTTGAGGGCGAGCTGTTAGTAATAGTTGGTTATTGCGTTGTCTTCCTTTATTTTGCAGCAATTTACTATTGTCTACTAAAAATGTGGTTGTTATCACACTTTCTTTAAATGCATGAGGACTGAACTGCTGAAGATGTGTATACATTGAGAAAAAAGTAGTACGATGTTATATTTGTTGTCCAAAACATGTACAATGATTCTACAAGCAAGTAGCTTGAGAGACCGTGATATTTTATTTTCTGCAGCTTTCGTATTGTACGTGACGTTTCGCCTCGGGAGCTCAAACTGCTCGCAAACAGACGAAATACTGCAACTAGAATGTATATGCCCCCTTCTTTGACAAGTCCTGCAAAAACTTCCGAACTAATTAAAGAATGACGCGCTGTGCTGAGAAGCTGTTTAATCGGGAGATACAACTTATACTGAGCTTGAGATGTTGCTGTTTCCATACCATTTAATACTTCCCTACTTAAAAGTGTGTTGTCTTACTATGTCAGTTACTCGTATCCTGCTACATTTAAAAGTGAATTGCAGTGTACCATACTTCAGATTCAGAATTAAGGGTCATTACTCGTCAAGATCTGCTTGTAATCCGATGTAAAGAATGATTTGTTAAGAAGCTAATGAACTCATGACACACAAAATAACGTAGAACTTGTAAATGAGCCCTCTGTGATTGGGTTACTTAAGAAGTTACAAATACACTTAGTCCAACTGGAAGGAAGGCATATTTAAAGAACGCTGTCTAATCTCACGTCAGCAGCTCCAAGTTTTAACAAAAGGTAAGACGTTCAGACGCTTTATCGCTTTATTCTATACCCATTCTATTCAGACTGTATTTTTTAATCGAAGTTCAACACTCTCTCCCCCACCCCCCCACCCCTATCCACATGTATACATCCACTCACACTCGTCCTTTTACCTCAGCCTAGGCTCGATTAGCTTACCTTTCCTTGCTAGTCGTTCTATACCAGGCCACAGTGTCGGCTATAGGTGCTATGTGGCAGTTGCAACAGTACTTTAACCACTTCTTTTTTCCGTCTTTGTTTTCTGATGGGGAGAAATGACCATAAATTTCAAACGTTCATTTGCACTTCGATCGTTACTTCTGTAGTTACATAAATAAAATGCCTGTAATTTTTTAGAACGTTTAAAGGTATTCTATTTTTTCACGAGTTTTTAAACTGGTAATATTTATTTAACTCCGTTTTTCAACAAAGGTTTTGCTCAGTAACTGTTGAATTTCATAGGGCCGCTGAGTGTTAAGGGTGGACTGCTTTCAAAACTTTTTAAATATTGATTTTATGAGTTAACGAACAGTGCGCTCTCATTTAAATATATGACCGAAAGAGTGAGCCTACAGGAATTGTGAAACGAACCCTGTCGTCCAAGACCGTGTGTCACAAAGGGCGCAGATTCACTACGAGATGAGGAAAGTCAGCCGGCCGCGGTGGTCAAGCGGTTCTAGGCGCTCAGTCCGGAACCGCGCGACTGCTACGGTCGCAGGTTCGAATCCTGATCGGTCATGGATGTGTGTGATGTCTTTAGGTTAGTTAGGTTTAAGTAGTTCTAAGTTCTAGGGGACTGATGACCACAGCAGTTAAGTCCCATAGTTCTCAGAGCCATTTGAACCATTTTTTTTAAAGGAAAGTCAGAAGGGACTATTATCTATTGAGGTCTAAGCGCTGTAGTGTGCGAGTGAGACAGACGAGACTGTACGTCATAGGGAAACCCAGTAGAAGGCTTTTGTGGCCAAGGAGACGTAGCAGTTTAGGAAAATGTTTGGGAAAATTATTTAATTCTGTAGTAGTGCAGGGAATGAAGCCACGGTAATTTTAATCTGCCATCCTCCATAAAATTTCATAGTGATCCCAATAAAATTTGAATACTGATCACATCCATAATAGTTTAAGATTTACTGTTAAAGTGAAATTAGAAGGTTTTGTAACAAAGACCTGAAAGCAAAAACTGAACGCTTTGGTCGATCTTAAACGATCGACATTTCATAAAGACGCGGACCATTAAAATGACAAATGTTGTAAATATCAACTCTGTAACTTTATTTGTGTAAAAGGTATAGTAAATTTAAATTATCAGTATTTTCAGTTAAGCATCAAAACATCATTTCCTCTACACAAAACACATTAAATATGTAACTAAATCGTACTTTTTACTGGTGGGGTGAGAGACTGAGGTTGTTGCAAAAATTGCGACATTAAAAGAGATCATTTGATTTAGACAAAAATCTTAGAAGTATGTCATTACAATTGTCTTCTATAGACATCAAGAATGCGCGATCATGGGAGTATCTTTTGATCACTTTGGCCTCCACATCTCAAAGATAACTTTGAGACAAATGCCAGTGTTTACTGCTATAACAGTTTCAAAACATTACACGTCAGTAATTAGTTCTGCAATGGCACATATATAGTTCATTTCATTGTTCATACGTATTTTAGTTCGGTCTAACTCGGAGTAATCTGCTTCCTGTTGTTGCTGCTGGAGCCGTCGTTGTCCAGGTCCATTTCATCTACTAACTGGATCAAGTTACGTGAATTCCATGAAATAATCTAGGCACCAAGTCGTTTTATAGTGGTTTATTTATGACAAACTGCACCACTACTTCTTAGTGGGAGCCCACTCCACATAACAGGCTACATAGTCACAGTACTGTATTACAACAGTTAGATTGTTGCACAGATGTGCGATACAGTGGTTGCGTCTCAAAACTGTCTCCAACTGACCTCCTCTGAGCCTTGTGCTCCTCCTATTTATACATTTTTAATAATGAATACAACAAAACTACAGTCCAAGTTTATAAAATTAACAATTAAAAGTTTAACATTAATATGAGTAACTATCCACAAAACCTTGCTTATTTTATGCTGAAACTGGCGTATACAATAAAAAAGATTTTTACATAGGATATACATCTTATTTCATAAAATACTGAAAAAAATTCTGACCTATTTTTTCTTAATTATGGATTCATTACTGAAAGCAAAATATTGCGAATATATAATTGGCCAATATTACAACAAGTAAACAAATGAAATAATAAATTTTATGAGATATAATGTATTACGCGAAATCACTTATTAGATACAATTGGAATTACGGAACTTTCAATGAATTGTCTCTTCGGCGAGTATTTCGTTAGGGTATTGAAACAGGAATTAATCATGGGGTTGTTTTATTTCAAACGATGACAGCATGACACCTAATTGAATCGTTAGGTAATAGAATATTTGTTGTACAGTTTAGTGCATAATAGTTACTTTTGTTCTTTATTTATTTATCAGAAAGCACATTGATGCAAGGCTACTGGCCGTGGCATTCAAATCTGAGAAGGATAGTGTATTGGTTTTATATTATTTAAATATGTTAAAATGTAAAATAATGTAGAATAAGCTGTAGCCAATGAGACGTACGGCTTCAGGAAAGGAAACTGCCGTAGTCAGTTGAACGAGGATATTCGGCGCGCGGGAAACGCGACCGTGTATTGCCAATGCGGACAGTGCTGATCTAGACACCAAAGGGGGACAGTTCTGATTTAGAGGCGAAAGAGGACATTCGGTCTTTAGGCAGCTAGGAAGTGAAACGACTTAGAAAATTTCGCGTTGTGTGGTATGGCGCAACTTGGTCTCTGAGCAACCGCGCGCCTTGTGAGAAGTCTAACTTTCCGTGTGGAGTATCGGACTTGTGTTTCGCGATGAGACTGTGAATAATTGAACTGTGACAAATGGATATGCGCTAGTGTGTAAAATAACTCTAAATTCGACTACTTTCGCTATTAGTGTGCTTTCTCAATAAACATTATTCTAACGAAATCGGATCTGTGTGGCCTACACAATTTATGGGTCGTTAATTTAGTTCCCAATATTATTATTACTGTTATTATATGTTATATTAACTTTGTATTTCGCAAACTTGCCATCAGCCAGACAACTTAACCAAAGTGTCTAATGTAGGGCGTGTAATGCGACATGTGCTGTTCGATCCCTAGACGAGCTGAGCCAAGATATTTCTACGAAGAGGAACCGCATGTGAGCCCGAACATCTTTGGGATGTTGGCTCGCAATCTCCACAAGCGTAATCTCTTTTATCATTCATATTATCAAGGACATTCGTATACCAACTCTGTCAGGAAACTGAAGTCCAAATTGCGTCATACTTTCAGTCGTCGTAAATATCAGACAATTAAGTTTCACTCAGACGCTGCACAGCGCCATATGATTAAAAAGATATGTCTTAATAGCGTCTTCATGTCACTTGCCTCATTTTAATACTTCTTTGTCAGTCATTTTCGTAGTTGTGATCAGTTGCAAAATATGAGAATATAAAATCACAATAAATTTAGTGTAATGCCATGTCACCACCAACAGCAGTAACAGAAAGAGTATTGTGCTTATCGCGATTTCCGCTGTGTTCTGTAGTTACAGGATGCAAACCGGAGACGATTCCGCAGCTGAACGTGGCAAATATTATTAGGCCAGAGAAGACAGTCTGAACTTGATCCTTCCCTGATCTGTACTTCTTTTTTCTTTTAATATCCAAATTTTTCTCATATTTGCAACTTTCTTGTAACCAGAACTGTTACTGGAACATTAAATTAAAATATAATGAGATTTCATGAACATATTACAATAATCAAATCCTTTCTCGTCTCTCCAGCAGTCGCTTATAAATTGCATTGTAATGATCGTATGTGAAATAATGGGACAAATGCTGTCCAAGGATAAACGATACGCATTATATGGGGCACACCGGACATTTAATATTGTGGCCAAGCTGCCACCAAGGGACGAGTCCCTTGCACCATAGTTCATTATTCTATACTCATCGACAAAGTGGTTGGATAAAGTTGACAGTTAAATGATAAACACCTGATCACTAGTTTTGATTACATCTACATTATTTCTCTAATTCATCTCCTGATTGTATCGTATCTGCAAATATGTTCCAAAGATTTATTGGAAAATACGTTGTGCTTTAGGATCTGCCACAATTCATTTTACGTTATGTGCACTGACCTATAAATAACAAATGATATTCTTCATATTTAGGTGTTCTTTTTGAGATAATGCAGAAAATGATAAAAGTTTTCGATTGCGTGGATGTTACTCGTATTTTGTTACATGTTCTGATTAAAAATTGAAAATGACGCTAAACAGAAGAGCATTCTGTTACTCTTACTGAGAATATAAGGCACATAAAAGGCATATAACTTGTATAGGTACAGATATTTTTACTTGTGGTACCTTAATATTTACACATCAGTGTGTTGGCTGTTTCTTCTCTGTGTCGAACAGTCTTCCCACAAAAACGTCACGAACTAACTTTACGCCGGCTGGGGTGGCGCTACAGTCTTGAGCCACGCTACCGCTACCGTCGCAGGTTCGAATCCTGCCTCGGGCATGGATGTGTGTGATGTCCTTAGGTTAGTTAGGTTTAAGTAGTTCTAAGTTGTAGGGGACTGATGACCTTAGCAGTTAAGTCCCATGGTGCTCAGAGCCATTTGAACCATTTTGAACTAACTTTACGACCCCATGTTTTCTGCACAGTCGTAACAGCATCACTAAGTCGACAACACCTGTCAGTGTAGACTAACCTTTTTTTGTCCACGCTTTTATACTTCTACATCTACACGGATACTCTGCAAATCACATTTAAGTGCCTGGTATAGGATTCATCGAACCACCCTCACAATTCTGTTGTTCCAGTCTCGTATAGCGCGGAAAGAACGAACACCTATAAGGGGCGTTCAAAAAGAAACGAGCCGGAGTCTGAAATGCGCAAACTGGTGATAGGAAGGTAATATCATGGCGTTGTAAAGAGGTGTGGTTCCGACCAGAGCGTGAAAGTTCACAGCCCGTCGTTTAAGGGCACGCGTGCACGTCACATGACTATACAGAGCTAGCAGCAGGATGCATCAATCGTCCAACGGTGGAAGTCGCATTGCAAACAGTGAAATGGTGGCGTCAAAAGAAGGGCAAAGAGGTGATGTTCGTTTTCTGACAGCGGAAGGAGTAGGAGTAACGGACATTCATCGACGAATGTCACAAGTGTACGGCGGACACTGCATGTCCCTTGTAAGGGTCAAGGCGTGGCACAAGCGCTTCAGAGAAGGACGGGTGTTGTTAGCCGGTCTGGAACACCACACTGCATTACGGATGACATCGTGCAGCTGGTGGATTGCACTCATTACCCAGGACCGCCGAGTGACAGTGAAAGCCGTAGCCACTTTGGTCGGATTGAAAGTCCGAAGTGTTCGCACCATCATGAAGGAACGACTGCGCAAGCGCAAAGTGTGTGCCCAATTGGTGCCCCACAGTCTTCAACCACACCAGGATGCATGTCGAATGGCCATTGGCAACGCTATGCTCGGGAAGGGAATGCGTTCCTGGCACGTGTGGTGGCTAGAGATGAGTCATGGTGTCATCACTTCGAACCAGAATCAAAACGACCAAGCCTCCAGTGGAAGCATCCAGGGTCACCATCACAAAAAAAAGCCAAGGCCATCCACACGAGTGCAGGTGCAGGAAAGGTTATGCTGACGTTCTTCTTTGGCCAAGGTGGCCCCCTTCTGATTAACGTCCTGCAGCACAGGACAACAGAGAATGCTCAGCGTTACTCCCAAATTTTGACCACCCTTTGCCAAGCGATCAAATCAAAACGACCAGGCAATCTCACCCGCGGGGTCATTCTGCTCCATGATAATGCAAAGCCTCATACGGCCAACACAGTCGCTGCACTCCTGCAGAAATTCAAATGGGAGTTTCTCGGCCACCCGCACACAGTCCGTACCTCTCTACCTGTGATTACGCCATTTTTGTCCCCTTAAAAAGGCTCTGAGGGGCAAGCGACTCACCTCGGACGGCGACGTCCAGCTGCACATGCGAACTGGTTAACATTGCAGCCCCGGGAATTTTATGATACAGCCATTTACCGCCTTGTGTCACAGTAGGTCCATACTTCTAACATACAGCAACTAGTTCCTGTAATTATGCCTCGGGCTCATTTCTTTTTGAACGCCCCTTATATATCTTTCCGTATGAGCTCTAATTTCCCTTACTTTATCGTGGTGATCCATTCTCCCTACGTAGGTCGGTGCCTGCAAAATATTTTCGCATTCGGAGGAAAAGCTGGAGATTGGAATTTCGAGAGATGATTTCGTTGCAACGAAAAACGGCTTTGTTTTAATGATTTACGCCCCAAATCCTGTACCATTTCAGTGGCACTCTCTCCCCTATTTCGTGATAATAGAAAACGTGCTGCCCTTCTTTGAACTTTTTCGATGTACTCCGTCAATCCTATCTGGTAAGGATCCCATACCGTGCAGCAGTGTTCTAAAAGAGAACGGACAAGCGTAGTGTAGGCAGTCTCCGCAGCATAGGACCTGCTGCCCAATAGGAAGTATACATTAATGGTTTGTTCTTTGGTACTACCCACCCTAAAAATACACCACTTGTAATAACTATAATTATTAGTATGTAAATGACGTAAATACATAGTAATGTAATGTTTTCCAGTACACCGTGCTCAGTCACCAATATAAATTTCTGCACTTGTACCCGTATTACTGACTGAATAACCGTGGAAGAATTTTCTTACATCAAATAAGTTTTTGAGTGCATAATTTTGAGATTTTTTTTTCTTTTAGATATCTGTGATTCTAGGTATGAAACAGTTCGGGTAAAGTTAGAGGTGGTGCTTTCCGCTAATTTCTCAAGTATTATAAAACTGGTTGCCGTTGCTGTCTCTCTCCGTTTGCCACAGACAATGTAACTAACTCTTAAGTCTCCTGTGTGAAAATGCTAGCACGTATTTCACTTAATGTGTGCTACTTAGTAACTAAAGCAAAATTTTTACTAAATTGACGGTTCATCGGGACTTGGCCTTGATGTTCGTTTCATTTTAAGTTACATTACTGTACATCGTTTGCTCTATCAGGTATACGAGATACTCTTCCTCTATTCGTCTTCACGTTGCAACTTCTGGATTCCAGCGCAACATCCACGTTTAAGTCCACAGGGTATACATATAAGTTTGCCTCTAACACTACTGAAGGAATGTGATGTAGTGTTGGTTTACGCAACTCTGAAAACTGCATAGCCCTGAAAGAAGCATGAAGATTTTAGTAAAGCACATCCTCTAAAACATTTTTCGTAGTCGTTTTCCATTAACTGTAATATTAAAGATGGAACGGAATGAAATTTTCACAGGGAGCAATAGATTTATTAGGGCAGGGGCACACTGCGGAAGCGCTTTTCATAGTGAGGAGCATTCCGGACTACCGCTCGATTCTTTTTGCTGCCGCAATTCATTTGTGGGGGCGCCACTACGTGCCGTGTGAATTTGATCTCTGAGATGTCATTAGCGGAAGCGCGATGTCTGCGCTCCTTGCTCCGGAAATTCTCGAAGGAGTTCGTGAATTCAGAATTTAATCTGGGATTTTAGCTCTCTTTCTCCGCTTTTCATAATGTCGAGCTGCCTTAATGAGAAAGAAATGACAGCATCTGAGTTCCAGTAACGATTTAAAGTTGAAAGAATGGAAGAGCTTCCACGGTTGCTGGCATTCCTACGGCACACTTCGTTTGCCCTGGAGCTAAGTGCTGTCGGATTTGGTCGACATCATTGATTATTAAATATTGTGCTTTTGCTTTATCAAGGCTTCAGTACTGACTTTAAACAGCGGTCTGACTTTTTGGTGCGGCTTTCGCTTCGTGTTTCTGCCGAGTTTATTATCAATCAGTGTGAGTCACGGAGCACAAGAAGTCTTCACCTCTTAATTTTGATGTGCTACATGTACATTACAAATGAGGACAGATAAGTGGACGTGAATCACTGCAGAGAGTTAATTTACACAGCGCAGTGTACAAACAAGCGAATTTGACTATATTTTTATGTATACAAAGTACGTATATTTTGGTTGAATAATTTTCAGGCGGAAGTATTTTGGATGAATGCACAGAATTCATACGCGTGGTTGTCGATTACTTGGAAGCATACAGGACGACGGCTGTACAGCGTCTATCAGTGACGCATATTTTTGGAGACGACTTAAGTGTTGCGGAGCACTGGAGTCTTCGAACGTTGCTGTATATCGAGCTGTGTTGCCGACGACTGAGGCGGGTGCCCTCGTTGACATCGTAAGTTAGCGATGTAACGGCTCGAATAGGCCCTTTGATTAGCTATGGCTTGTGTAGGCAGTTAAACACTGCACTCGCGATGCACATGCAACTCCACCGTGATCGATAATAAAAAGAAAAACATTGTGACGCGTCCAAATTAAAAGTACTTTTCTGTTTGAATGTACGTGAGAGAAGTCCTCAGAAGTAGCCAACATAGTAATTTATAATTCAGTACGGACGCCGGCGCAATTAAACAACAGGTAGTGCGTAATAGAGTAACATCACGAAGTAACAATTCAACTTAACGCTCGGTAATTCCGGCGAACGAAACCCAGATCAGAAAGAAAAAAAAATTGCTTTAAAGTTCGTGCTACTTGAAACACGTAAAAATTACTCTCAAGAAACACAAAAGAGGTTTGCTCTAATAACAGTAAAGATCTGATTTTGCACAATAATTCCCAGTTTTATTCCTATAGCTGTGCCTGACACACTCTGGTAAATAAACTAACCCTTTCGTAAATCTTAAGTAACACCGAATGCAGCGACAGGTCAATAATGTTGAATACAGTAAGAAAGCAACATTGTTTTTACAACGTCGTAGGCGAACCACAGCACAGATTATAAACTACAAACCAACACATGCAATCACACGGTACATGCAATAGTTGCTATGTGTAACCTTGTCTTTGTGAATGAAAACAAATATCAATGTTTGTTTTTTAGTTCAAACATCAGCTCTTTAAGGATTTTTATTGAAACACAATTCGAATACGCGCAATAATTAACTTCTGATTTTCATTTTTGTTGCCGTTAAGGGTTCCAGATATTTTAGAATTGTCAACGAAAATTTTCCGGGTAACATTAGCTCACAAAATACTCATATCTGCCAAGTATTAACTTTCTACCGCTTATGACGTGTATCCTATACAGACGATGCGACGGCATCTTTGGACGGTTTGTAGTTGTGGCGAAGACGCTAAAACAAGCGTCATAGTCGTGCGTGTCTTTTTCGGTAAAGTCTCCGAATGGCGACAAAGAGCCGGCACCGTAATGGAACAGAACCATGAGGTCTGTGTTAGCCCCCTGCCACACCACGCTCCTGTGATCACTCCGCAGTCCACTTCCAGATCGTTCCTCCATTCACTCTCAGTGCCGACGTGTTACTGCCCGTGCTACCCAACCCAAAAATGGTACTGTGACGGCGACATTCAGTATCGATTTAATATTTCTTTCAATTTTTGTGCCTTGTCTCTTACAAAAGCGAGTGGAGTCTATATTGGTGAAAAAAGGACTAAATTGTCCGTGATACATTGTTGTTCCGTTACAAGTTCCTGAGAGTACGGTAACACATTGGTGTAGTTCAATTTGCGTGGTCAGGTGAATTACACTTTTCCGTCAAACCACGTTTATAATTAAGCACGGTAATTACGTATTATGGCTGTCACAAAATTTGTTTTGTGGTGATTTCAGTTTCTAACATTGATCATCTACGAGCAACGAAACACTTACAATACATTCCTTATATACAAAGGTTCATAAATGGAGACATATATACTATTCAAAAAAATGGTTCAAATGGCTCTGAGCACTAAGCGACTTAACTTCTGAGGTCATTAGTCGCCTAGAACTTAGAACTAATTAAACCGAACTAACCTAAGGACATCACACACATCCATGCCCTAGGCAGGATTCGAACCTGCGACCGTAGCAGTCGCACGGTTCCGGACTGCGCGCCTAGAACCGCGAGACCACCGCGGCCGGCACATATATACTATTAAAAAATAGTAACGTAGCAGTACTTAAACGAATGGTATGCCTCGAGTTTCTTGAAAATTATCATTCAAAAGCTCCAAATAGCAATCGCAGTGAATAAAAAATTTAACAATTATTAGCGTTAACTACCACGTTTAAAAAAGAAAATGGCTCTGAGCATTATGGGACGTAACCTCTGAGGTCATCAGTCCCCTAGAACTTAGAACTACTTAAATCTACCTAACCTAACCTAAGGACGTCACACACATAAATGCCCGAGGCAGGATTCGAACCTGCGACCGTAGCGGTCGCGCGGTTCCAGACTGTAGCGCCTAGAACCACGTTTAACTTTTAAATTAATGCTGTGGACCTGTTCTTGCTCAAACGTTTATAATAATGATGTGTTCTCTAGCCTCTTTGGTTTTTTAGCTGTTTGTTTAAACCACTGGTTGTGGCTTAGACGACACCACAGAATCCTTCGCACTAACCGTAACTCATCTTCACTTTTTTTTTAATAGCCACTCTGTGACTTGTTAAATGAAACTGCAGAATAGTTTTGTGTTGTCAAGAAAACCTTTTGCTCCTAATTTCGTGGTATCTTTCTCATTCAGTAGGCACCTTCTTTTTTGCAACAGGTTCGTGCGTAAGTCTTGCTGATTTCCTGTGTACACCTTCAGTAGCCTCACCATGTAGGTGATGTGACATCTCCCGGTATCATAGAA
Organism: Schistocerca gregaria; assembly: GCF_023897955.1. Classification (NCBI taxonomy): domain Eukaryota; kingdom Metazoa; phylum Arthropoda; class Insecta; order Orthoptera; family Acrididae; genus Schistocerca; species Schistocerca gregaria. The sequence continues at coordinate 696,542,989 of NC_064920.1, forward strand.
ATAAAGAGAACCGAAATTGATAATTACCGTCAGATGATCTCATGTGATATCTTAGTTTTTGCGTTGTCACATTTAATTTTTGTGACAATTAAGAACCTGAATCGACAACATCAATTTTCTGCACATACGATAAATAGCTAGACTTCTAAACATATCTTCCTCAATTATAGATAAGTAGTGAATCTCTAGAGATCTGTCTCTTGTGTATAGACCTAAATATAACAGGTTCTCAGTCGAACTGGAAAATAATCTAAATGCTAGTCAAAGTTTTTATGGTAACAAAAGCATCAATCCCTCTACATTGCTGTAGTTCCCTAGGAGTTAGTACCATGCGGTTCTATCGCTGTCGGACAACGCCATTTTAAGCAAAACTGTAACCTGACCCATTCACATCTTGTGGTTTGGAAACGGTGGAGCTACTCATTCTCCCTCTTGTGGTTGTTTGTTCCGTTTCGATAGAAGTGCATTCAGTTTACGATGTTCGGATATGTAATCTACTTTCATCGCTGGAGGCAATAAAACCGTTACTCTTATCAAAGCAATAAATCGTTTTACGCTGATCTTTTACGGTGGAAGGGCGACGTACACGGTACTGTCGTATCGCATCGCATTGTTTTGCTCGCAGAGGAAAAAATACGTACAGAATTTTGTCGGAAAAATATTCGTACCATCCGTTATTGGGGGTTTCCGCTCATCAAAAAGTGAGTTAGTTTTCAAATAAATGTTTATTATGAGGAATTTACTCTACAGAAGGATTCTGTCATACTATGCAAAACGTAAATTAATTTGTGGAATATTGCTGATGTAGGTTTTCTTGCCAGTAAAGGATCGATGCTGCAGTGGACGCTAGTCCACTCTGTCCAAATCTTACCTCTGCGGAACTGTTGCTGAACCTGCTTGCTATATTCAACGCTTGGCCTCTCTCTGCAATTTTTATCGCCCCACGTACCCACCATTTTAATAAAATATTAATTATCGATACCTCAGAATGTGTGCATGCCAACCTATCAGTTGTTTAAGCGAAATTGTGTCATAAAGATTTTTCTCTCCGTTTAGTTCAGTATCTCTTCATGTACCTATTCACTCTACAGAATTACTCTCTGTCGCCACGTTACAAATACTTCTGTTGTCCTGTTTTCCACGTTCACACCAGACATACTTGTATCCTCCCATGAAAGACTTCTAAATATTTAAATTTATATTCGATTTTATCATATTTCTATTTCAAAAAATATTTTCTTTCCTTTGGCAGTATCACATTTACTTACTCCACAATCATTTAGTTCACTGCTCAAATAACAAAACTCGTACTACCTTTAGCGTCTAATTTTCTAATTTAATTCCTTCACCATCTCGTGCCTTAATTCGATTAAACTCTGTACAATCGTTTTCACTCTCATTTATTTTCGTTTACAACTTAAAACTGTGTGGCAACTTAAAACTGTATGCCGGACCAGGACACAAACCCGGTTCCTTGACATGTGTGTTCTCACATCGATCTGGCACACAGTTTAAATCGCCAGCAAGTTTGAAAACAGTACACACATCCGTGCAGAGTATGAGTCCTTACATTGTCGCTCAGTTCTGTTCAACTGATCTTTCCGGTCCTTCGCTGTCTATAAAAGAATTACTGTGTCATCACCTTAACGTTTATGATTCTTCTTCATGAAGTTTAATCACAGTCCCAAATCTCTACTGTTCTCTTGACTGCTTAATACAACATTAAATGTTATAAAATATTATATTCCCGTTTGTAATTAATTCTTACATTCTAAATACATACACGTAATAGTCTCCCTGTAATTTACCATAATTAACAGTATTTTCCAAAAATTGACAATATTGTTTTATCTCTTAGCAATGTTTACCGCCACACCACTGTACTTTGTTAGTAATACCTTCATTCTGTTGTTCGGTTTCCTTCACTACCCGTAACAGTGTAGGTCTGAAAGGATGTGTGTATTGCGGAATAGACTGCTATTTGTCAGATGCATCTTACCGTGTAAAACTGAAATTGTTACACAGTCCTATCCCATCAAAAAATGATTTTTTTTTTTTTTTACTGTTGCAGCATATGGTTGTATTTTGTGATTATTTAACACATATCTAATCATTAGAATTACATGCACTGAAATACTTCGTACGACTATTAATTCAAATACATAGTTTCAGTATCTTAGAGCCTTGCAGTGTCAGTGGATTTTGTATGTTATTCCGGTTGCTACTGATTTTCATGGGATTTGTCAGTTGTTGTATCTGTAACACCGAGTTAATATCGCGTATGTGGTATTTCCTGTAGTATTTCTAAGAGCTGAAAAATCTAGAGTAAGAACCACTATAGAGAGAGAGAGAGAGAGAGAGAGAGAGAGAGAGAGAGAGAGAGAGAGGTGAAATTCACAATGTAGTTTCACTTTTCTCGCTTCTGAATCATTAGCTGCACGAAAGGTTCGAAGTTGCTGAAATATTGTAGTAGATGTCGCACTTATTATGTTGCCGCTATTGTTTTTAAAGTCGTCGGCTTTAACCTCTACGTCGAGTTTGTCTGATTGCTTACAGGGCAGCAGCCAACTCGCTGAATGGCAGGCTCGCGTACCGTTCGCTGTGCGCGCCTTAATGGCGGCAGCCCCGCATCGCTTCCGCCATTAGCCCGAGAGTTCGCAGTTGGCTCTGCAGTACCGGGTCGTATTGCCATTGTCGCCGCGCGACTTCTGCGTGGCAGGCGTATCGGAGACATTTCACAGGTTCCACACAGCAGGGTTATGTATTCGCTGGGAGTCATCTGCTTGATGGAAACGAATGAGATGCAATCGATGCCGTTGGATTATGAGAAACATTCTCGCTCGTCTAATAGTATGCGTATTCTGCAGGAAGGGGCCACAAATTCCCTATGGCCATTCAAATTTTCTGTATTTATCTAGAACAATAAGTCAGTGGTCGATTTGCAAATTCATATTTGTCTCATTTAAGTTCGTTTTTCCGTCTCCGATGAACTCGCTCTCGATGGGACGTTAAAATTTAGCTTTTGCGGTCAGTTATTTTGTTTTCTCATACGATTCTCTCTACTTTTGTGAGTAGTTGCGTGGTGAGCATGGGGCCCCAAGCCATTAGAGTAGTTCTGCCTTTCCTATGCTGCCAGTTACCTCTCCGACTCTATTTTTTTCTCTCACTTAACGCCTAGGAAAGATTCCCTAGCTTTACTGTAGGACGACTGTACTGGGTTCTTCCACTTTGTTCGATTGTTTTGCACCACAAATGTTCAAATGTGTGTGACTTTCTAAGGGACCAAACTGCTTAGGTCATCGATCCCTAGGCTTACACACTACTTAAACTTACGCTAAGAATAACACACACACACACACACACACACACCCATGACCGAGGGAGGACTAGAACCTCCGGCGGGAGGCGCCGCGCAATCAGTGACATGGCGCCACTAACCACGCCGCAACTCCGCGCGGCTTTGCACCATGCATCTCGGTGAATTTATGATCGGTTCCCACATCTGTGTTTGATCTCCACCTTTTCAAAAATGCTTTACAGACTGTACTAACTGTGCAGGGAAATTTGTTCAGTACCCAGCATGGTGGGCAGTCCATGCGGGGCCACCGTTAGGTTCAGCACGAAGGTAGCCCCCTGAACACGCAGGGATCACACTACTTTTTCCTCAGCTCGTACCACCTCGTCCATGAGCGGGTACCTATCCATTTGAGGGCATCTGAATTCCGGGCACTGGCCATCACGCCAGGTAGTCTTTGGTCTGACTTGTGACGCTTTTAGGACGAGCTCATTTTCGAACTAGGCTGCATCATGGCGGATATTTAGCGTCATAAAGCTACCAAAGTTGTCAGCTTGTGGCTGCGAACCGCCAGCGGTCTCTTCAGACAGCCCTCAACTCACTGCCGATCATTACGACGCCAGTAACTTTGCCTCGATTACGTCATAGGAATAATATAGATAGAGAGGTATAAATTGACACACATGCTTGGAATGACTTGTGATTTTATTAGAACCAAAAAATACAAAAAGTTTGAACAATTTCCGACAGATAGCGCTTCATCTGATCAGAATAGCAATAATTAGCTTAACAAAGTAAGACGAAGCAAAGATGATCTTTACAGGAAATGTTCAATATTTCCACCATCATTGCTCAACAATAGCTGTAGTCGAGGAATAATGTTGTGAACATCACTGTAAAGCATGTCCGGAGTTACGGTGAGGCATTGGCGTCGGACGTTGTCTTTCAGCATCCCTAGAGATGTCGGTCAATCACGATACACTTGCGAATTCCGGTAACCCCGAAGCCAATAGTCGCACGGACTGCGGTCTAGGGACGTGGGAGGCCAAGCATGACGAAAGTGGCGGCTGAGCACAAGATTATCACCAAACAACGCGCGCAAGAGATCTTTCACACGTCTAGCAATATGGGGTGTTTTTTTGGTTCTAATAATACCCCATGTCATTCCAAGCATGTGTGTCAGTTTTTACCTCTCTATCTGAATTAATCCGTGGTTTATTAAGTTTTCAAATTTATACTGACTTTTTGATCACCAGGTACTTTTTACATAGTGTACTCCGAGGCCTGCTGGGTCTAAGGTAACACCGACGCATGCGTCCTCGCTTTTAAGGAGGATTCTCTTTCAGAAAATGTAAAATTGTGTGTTTCTGCTGCGATGTGAAGCTGTGTTTCCCTTAACCGATGCGGTGTTTTAAACGACTGTACATTTTCGGCTACTGACCTTACGATCTGTTCCCCTAATCTTGTGACTTCGCTGCTGTGGACGAACAAGACGATCTTAGTGATATTGATCACTTTCCGATGATTCTGTCACGTCTCTTTTACCACCCGATGTAGCAATTACCACGATGGGCTCTTCGAAGAGCTGACTGGCAGTTGTATATCCCTTCTGTCACTTTCGCACTTTCCCTGTCAGATTGCATCTCCGAGGTTGTTAGAGACACCGACGGGATCACTTACATTGGTGGAACTGTTATTCCCTTTTTTACATGCCCCCTCCGCTTCCGGAGGTGGCCGTGGTGGGCTGGAGACATAGCAACAGCTATCCAGTATGTCGCTGACCACCTTCCTGCCGGTAAGGCTCTCTGTTCAATAAAACACAGTAAGGAAGAATGCGGGGAGCACTACGTCTTGTGCTTGGGAACATATTCCTCTGCGCCTTAGGTGTGGCCAAGCTCTGTAGTCTTCTGGGCCGCTGAAGGTCAACAATCCTGGGGTTGTTTCTTCTTGGTGGTATTTATTTCTTCATTTCTTCCTGAAGACCTTGCGATCAACGTTGCAACAGTGTTGGTGTCGTCATCTTATTCGACTACCTTTCACACGCATAAAAGACAGCTTGAAGACATCACCCCTGTCCATCACCGCCCAACCGAATGTTGTAATGAACCATTCAGTAAATGGGAACTGCTTCAGGCTCTTGGCTCTTCACACGATACAGACTCACGCCCTGAGTCAGTGTATGATCAGATGATCCAATATCTGAATGTTTCTCAAAAACTTCATCTACGCAGGCTCTTCAACCGCATTTGGCTAGAAGATGTTTCTCCTTCGTAATTGTGAGGCAGTGTCGTCGTCTTAGTCCTTAAAGAAGACAAAAACCCAATGTTCATTGACAGCCACCGACCGATTATCCTCACCAACATGCTCTGAAAATTGTTTAAGAGGCAGGTAACCCGACAATTTAGCTGGGTTCTGTGATCACCTTGCCTTTTATCCCCCTATCACTGTGGTTTCTGGGAGGGAAGATCTACAGCTGACAATCTGGTTAGGTTGGAACCAGTGACTCGCCAGCTTTCTTTAAAGGCCAGCACCTCATTGCAGTCCTTTTTGAGTCACTTAATAAAGGCATACGACACCGCTTGGCAGCCATCAAATTTTACTTACGCTCCATGACCGGAGATTTGAGGCTCTTTACTGTTTTTCATTTGTCAGTTTTTATCCCAGCAATTTTTTCTGGTTGGAGTTGGTGCATCACTCAGCTTTTCACGGGTCGAAGACAACGGCCACCCTACAGTCTCAGTGCTGAGTTTTCTACTCTTTTTCATCGCCGTCAGTGGGCTTGTACCTCTGTCGGACACCTGGTCATCCTTGCGCTGTATGTCAATGAATTCTACATTTGGTGTAGCTCCCTGCCGGTTGCCTTGTCTGATCTCCAACTCCAACGAGCGTTCTAAATGGTCTTCGCTTGTACCCTTTCCCACGAGTTCCAGTTCTCTCCCGCAAAAACCTGAATCATACATTTATGTCGTTGTTTCATAGTCCATCGCAACCTAAAACACTACTTGGGTACTCAACATGGTGATGTCGTTGCACAGTCTTGATTTTTGGGACTACTCCTTGATCGAAAGCTGAGATAGCTGCTCCATATTCGCCAGCTACAGATAAGCTGCCAGAAAAATCTTAACGCTCTCTGCTTCCTTGCCCGCACGTCCTTGGGTACGAATTGTGCTGCACTTTTCCATACTAACCTGACCCTGGTCTCGTCCTGATTGCGTTATGGCTTCAACCTTTATGGTATCTTCAGTTTTGATATTGTTGATCCAGTCCATCATCGTGAAGTAAGACTGCTCACTGGCGCCTTCCGGATTAATCCTGTAGGGAGTCTTTTTGCCAGAGTGGTCATCTTTCTTCTTTAGTGCCAACATGTTCTCAATTATGTAATCATCATCCAACTTTAGTCATACAGAAAGCATTGACCCCATGACACCGTCCCCCCCCCCCCCCCACACACACACCCCTTGGTTAGTACCCAGACCATAAGCAAGACTGATCTGTTTCAATCAAGTTAAGTATCAGTCACCTCCATGATCCTCCAGCATCTCTTCCTCGTAGTTCTTCAGGAGTATCAAAGTGCAAACCGCCATTTGCACCGACAGCTCTAGAACCGTGGATGGGACGGGATATGCTTTTACAGTTCCAGCTGGTCAGGAGCAATATTTGTTTCCAGGTACGTGTAATGTTTTTATAGCAGAGCTGATAGTTATTGACACAGCCCTCCGGTTCTTAAACAGACCTTCTTTTATTTGTGTGACTCCGTTAGCGGTCTCCAGGATATTAATTGAGGTTGCTCTTGCCACCCCATGGTATCTGGTATTCATTACTTCCTTTCCGACGCAATTCGTACAATCTGCTCAGTTGTCTTTCTCTGCGTCGCATGTCTTGTGGGTACCCTATGGTATAAACTGACCGACCCTTTGGCTATAGAAACGGTTACTCATCCAACATTGGGCATGACGAACCCAGGTGTGGATTTGCGGGTACAAATAAAAACTCTTCTCAGTCGGAGATGGAACAATACCTGGGGGGGGGGGGGGGGTTTCTGCCTCCTCTAATAAATTCCGCACTATCAAGGAGACTACTGCCACATGGCGCTCGTCTTTCCCTTTCTCCCGGAAGGAATCCACCGTCCTACGTCGCCTCTGCATCAGTATTATCAGACTGATACATAGCTTTATTTTGTATAACGAGCTACTTGCACTTCGTGGTTGCGGTGCCTTCCAGACGGTAGGTCACATCTTAGCGGATTGCTCCCTTCTTCTTATTCTCCGTGCTAAGTATGATCATACAGATCCATAACCTCTAATATTGACGGACCATTTACGAACAGCGGACTTGGTTTTCCGTTTTTTCCGAGAAAGTATTTTTTACTCTCAGATATGAAGTTTTGAAATACTTTCGGAGCTCGAACGGGCTGACCGGTGTTGGGGCGTCTCCCGCCGCACTCTGTGTGTGGCAGACTCTGTTGGAACCTCCCCCCCCCCCCCCCCCCCCCATTGATTCGCTTCTCATTGTTAATGGCTTTTAGAATTAATCAGTAAGCAAATAGATTACTGCTAATGCATTCACATTTTCGTGCATCATGTCTGTCTGCTGGAAAACTCAGTTAACATTAATAATGTTTAGTAACTGCAACTTCTTCATTCTCACATTTCAGCCGTCGCTGACTAAGATAGGTGATTTCTCATTTTTTGTTGGAATCTAAGATTTGTCGCACTTGTTCGCTCCACAGCGGAAGTATCTTCCGTTCAAGTTCCGCGTCCTGTTCTCTTAGGCCTGTTTTTGTGAATGGTACAGTGTCTCCCACGCGTTCGCCAAATTTGTTGGATGGAAATAAAACAAAGCGTTGGAAGAGTTTTTCTGGTGCTATCTGCCACACTATATTCAGCTTACGCTGACCTATAACAGTTCTTTTTCTGTCGTCATTCTTTGCATGATTCGCTGTCGTAACGAGAGACAATTGGAGAGTTACACAAATGTACACTGAAGATGTACTTACCAATTTCGAAGTAAACTGATGTTAATTTTCTCTGAAACAAATAAGAACTTGATGCGTTACTACGGCAGACACGTCACGTCTTTCCCATACAGATATTTTTTTCGTTTACACTCTGATCTCAAAAAAGCCATTGTCCGTGAGGTAGTGAAGGGAGATAATAATTTGAACGAAGATAGGGTAGACAAATATAAATAGCCATGTGTTCGTGGAAGGATAGTTTTAGATTTCTGCAAAATGTACTCTCCGAAATTCTGCATCACTATATCTCTTATGATAAAGTAAATTACAGACATTGGACGCAAACTATAATTTGTAATAGGCATATGATTTTCTTCCGCAAGCCCATGGTCATGATAATACTTCATCGCAATGCCGTATTATGTACAATAAATAATACATTATAGTAATGCAATTGTTACAAATACTTGTAAATTTCTCGCACTAATCAGAAAGGGCTTGCAATTCGAACAATGTCAAGGAACACCACTCGGGAGTGGCGTTCAGTTAATCTTTTATGGTGTGTGTAGGTCGGCGCCATTGAAACTTAGTATTCTTTAGGCCTCAATAAAAAGTTCGTGAGCTTCAAAGCTCTTTGAAAGACAATTTGGGACTCTTGAGTGTCCGATGAGACTGATTACTCGTATATCTGACATTAATTGAAGTGACTGTATATGCCTCTGTTTCTTAATACTATAAGTTTTACGTTCTAAAACCTTTGTACGGATTCTAGTAAATTATGCTTTATCTCTATGAAAAATCTGTTTACAAGTGAACGCTAATTTAATCTCAAGTTAAAAAATGTATAATTTCAGATATAAGTTTTAGTGTACAGTAATATTTAGAGTAACAATTTCATTGTGGTATAGGAATAATTAATATCGACTACGGATAGCAGAAGATCTGTTTCACATGGACTTGAATACAAAAATTGAAGGAAAACAAAGGAAATCGGAAGACGCTAAAAAGTGTTTAGAAATGGCACCGTTCGATTAGACTACTTTAAAGGAAAAAATGAGTGCTCAAATAACTGGAATGAACGACAAGAAAAAAAGGAAGCATCGCATTATTCTGTGAAGCTAATAAAGATGCTGACAGAATTATAGTTCCGATTGCTAAGTATTTCGAGTGCAGTGATTAACACTTCTCATAAAATAAAACAACATTTTGTTGGAATTAGGAATTAGTACAAGAAAGACAATATTTAATTGCGTTTCATGCGCTCAATGGAAAGTAATCGTTATAAATCACAGCAGCTTGTTAAACACAGGTTTTTAAAATGGAACGTTAACTGATTTTGGATAGTAAATTCAAATTACACGATATTTTTCTTCACAAGGATGTTTCTTTTATATGAAGATGCGGAAAATGCTGAAGCTGATGTTGGTGCAATTACTGTAGAAAGATCATTCCATGGGTTATTGGGGAACCTCTGACGCCAATGCCGCTGCCACACATCTGTGTGCTCCGCTCGTATTGCCTAGTAATTGCGGAGTGTTATTGTCTTCTAGCGAAAATTTATTTGCGTTTAAAATTGCCCCTGGAACTAAGTTAACTCGGTTCATAATTCTCGAGTGTCACAGATGAAATTAATTGCGCCCTAGAGTCGGTCCCTGCGGAAGAAATATCCATTGGCGCTTCTGTTACATAAAAAATTCCATTACGACCTCCGTTTGCTTTTGAGAAAGTTAATAAAGAGAAAGAGCAGGGATCGTAATCGAATATTCATTAAGCGGCCAATCGTGTGCCTCTACGAGAAGGAGAGCTATTATCGCTCTTTCAGTTATTTGTCGCCTTTCGTCTGCTTTGTCCTTAGGACAAGTACTCCAGAGTAATTTAGTGTACGGAAAGAGCTTATGTATAAGAATACTCAGAGATCGGGAAGAAGGAAAGATAGGACATTAAAAGTGGTAAAAGCAGAATCCGGTGCCTTTGATTAGTAGTACTCTTTCAGTATAATACTGTCATATTCCCACGCGTATGCCCGAAATACAACAGTATAGTATCGTGATAAGTCGACTTCGCCATCATGATTTGGCTGAAGATTTATTTACGAGATTTGAGCAAGATTCGGGATTATACAGGGTAATTATAAAATCTAACAGACATTTCAGAAAATCGGTGCAGGTAAATGGCCAAGAACAACTTAACAAATAATACAGTATGTGAGAGGAAAAATTATCAAAATCTCTTTACTATGTTTATAAATGTTGTATATGTCCACCCTTTGTCATCCAGCACACATCTAACCGGTAATCCAATTCTCCCCATGCCCGCACCAGTGAATGAGGAGTGACGATAAGAATAGCTGCTGCGATGCAGTGTCGCAAGTCTTCGAGGTTCTGTGATAGATGTACAACGTAAACGCTATTCTTGATCTAACTCCACGAGGAAAGACGTCGACGAATCACAGACTCGAAATAGACAAGGAAAGAAGAAAGTAAACTCAAGGTAATACATAACAAATAATGTGAGTTGGAACACTTACTATAGTTTGTATTGTGTTTTTTTTTGTATTGTGTTGCATAGCTCTGATAAATTATACATAACGCGGGCTTTTACAAAAACGCAGAAACAATGAATTGGTTGGGTTGAGGGGGAAAGTACATCTGTTATTAACAGCACCACTTTCAACAGAAGAACGTCGACTTTCGGAGAAGTCAGTACCAGAAGGCTGTTTCCAAATGTGGTCGATTTAGCTTAGTAGTACTACGGAAGCACAAATTTAACTCTGACATAGAACCACATCATTTTGATAAATTCGACAAAATGAAAGCGAAGGTAAGGTTCTAGTTTAATGATCTGTTTACTTCGGACATCAGGTAAAAGCCCTTGTAAAGGGGCCATTTTTCTCAAGCGCATCAAGTGATTTCGAGAAACTAATAAAAATATTGATTGGATGGTGAGTGGGTACTTGATTCGTTCTTTCCTCGAAAGCACGTCCGATAACTTTTAACTATTGCTGTATCGCACTTGCTGGGGATGAAATGGAAGTCATCTTCGGTTTCTTCTTCTCCTTCTTTTTTCCGATAAGTGTAAAAGCATAGCGATTTCAAGAGAAAATACAGGATCTTAAGAAAGTAGAGCTCAGGGTAACACACAGCAAATGAGGTAAGTTTGAAAACCCTTTCAATTGTTGTAAAAAAAATTTAAAATGTGTGTGAATTCCTAAGAGACCAAACTGCTGAGGTCATCGGTCCCTGGATTTACACACTACTTAATCTAACTTATGCTAAGAACGCACACACCCAAGCCAGGGAGAGGAGTCGAACCTCTGGCGCGAAGTCCGCGCAATCCGTGACATGGCGCCTCAAACCGCGCGGCTAATTGTTGAAGGCTTGCCTTATTTCCAAATGGTGTCACTAGTTCTATAATTTCTTAATTTATTTTTAGGAAACTGTGTTTCGGTTTGCTTGCTTGCATCCACATACAATATCACTTTTGGTTCTCTCTGCAGACTATGAAGTCTGATATCCACCACTGCTTCTGTTCGAGTCTTTTCGGGAGGGATCTTCCTTTCGGCTGCCATTTTACAGCGAGCATGCTGATCGTCTGACCTGTGGTGCAGCTCCACATAGTATTAAGAAGTGACATGTTTCCCCATATTCATGTATCTCGCAGATACACGAAGCGTTTCGCGATGCGACCTGAATTGGCAGGCGCATCCGCAACGTAAACCCCTGTGTCGGCCCGCTGGGCACGTCTGCGGGATGCGACGGACTTGGAAGGCGAGGATGCCGCAGAGAGAATTTTTCACGGTCCGGGAGAAGGGGCGGAAGACGGCGGCGCTCGCTGCGACCCGCTGGCAGCGTCCCAGCGCCGGTACAGTGCGTGAGAAATGGGATTAGAGCGGCGAGTCGCAGGCCGCGGCGCGCCCGCCCCTCCCTGCCACAGTTAGCGCCCGGCTGCTCCTGCACTCATCCACTGCGAGCAGGGGGCGAGGGGCAGAACCGTTTGTGGTGACATCACTAGCGTCAGCTCCAGACCAGCGACTAAATCAAATGGCAGTGCACGCATTTACATACATGATGAAGCCAGAACCTGATAAACGTGCTAACTGTCAGCATATGAAGTTCTCTTTAATAATTCAATAATCAAACCTCTTACTGGATTTTGTCGTCAGTTTCTTCCTAAAGTGTACAGCTATAGCATCATCAGTGGTTCTTTTATGTGTGAATGTTTTATAAAATTGATCTTTTAAAATACATATAATAAAAGAAACATTTCCTGTTATTTAATAGAAAGTAAATAAAAAACACTGCTGATGCTGTAAATTCAGCGAAACATGCCTAGGTACAATAGAACAAAAAAATGTATTGTTCGCTCACGAATCTATTCAAGATCAAATTTATTTTATATGTGTGGTGTCCCTCCTTTCGGGCGTGTCCCAAAGAACAGACACACATAATTAAGGCCATGACGGCCAGTGATCCTTTCAGTGCAGATGCACACCAAGCTCGTTACGGGAATCGGCGAGGTGCCGCTAGTAATGAGGCCAAAGAGCAGGGGCACCCTATTAGCACTGTGAGAATTTGGGTCTGACGGGAGTCGTTCTAGGGTAGTCCATGTAGTTGTGTGTGTGTGTATAGATGGCGGAGTGGTGAGCGTATTGTTAGTATGCTGGTCAGACACAAATTTTCAACTTGCATCAGTGATATAAATCAGTGTCCATTGGTAACTAGTGTCTTCAGTTCACGCATGACAAATTTATTTGTATGCAAGAATGAGTCTTTACCTCGAGATAAATACTTCAGATCCACGTTGAACTGTTTCATTATGGCACATACCTTCTATTCTGTACAGATTCTTTTTACTAGTTTAGAATCTACCTGTGTAATGCGTTATATATTCGTGCACTCTGACAGTTTTTTGAATGTTTTATTAATTCTTTAGTTGCTTTCGTTTATAGAAATTTTTATTCAGCATATTTTTTAACAATCTTACTGACTCGTTCGATGACCAAGTGATGATATGACTCGCAAGATCCCACAGAACCTGATAAAACAACAAAAATAAATAAAAATAAAGGGACCACGACGAGTCCCTGTTAGCACTCTGATATTGTATGACTCGTTCTCTGACAGACACTGGTTTATCTGCCGTTCTACTGCACGTAATTTTAGACTTTGATCACTCGATAGACTCCGTCGCTTCTTTAAAACAAGCACATGTTGTCAGTATAAACCTGATGAAGAATTTGATGTACTGTGATCTTACTGTAAGAAGATCCAGATTTTTTATGTCAGTAAATCAACACTACAGGTATTCCTACACAGAACGTCTTCAGTAATCTGCGCATCAACACCAGTTCTGTCGGTACCTTGAGGCATTCGTAAATTCAGATTGGTTTGTTCCATATCGATATTTGTTCTTGCTGTGGATGTCTCTTTCTTTGCTTCAAATATTTTCCGGAGTAGAGGTTTCCAGTTTGCCTATGGGTAAATACAGGTGTACGTCGCACGATACTGTGGTCGAGGCTCAGAGATCGATTTTCCATTTGCTAAATCGGGTATTGCTATAAAGGGACCGCTTTAACAACCACAATTACTTCGAAGAGCTGATGCAATAAAAAAGCAACGAGATTAACGTGGACGATGCCGGTGCGACGTTAGTTTGAGAATGCACTACCTAGACCGCTGCGCACGTCCTCTCTTCGCACCCAGAGGGTGAACGCTGAGTTAAGGAGCGAAAATGCTTGGAGTACCGAGGCACGCCGGCGGCGGCTCTGCAACGCAGCGACCGGCGGCTGCAGGGCAACACGCATGCGGCGCTGCGGCGGGCAGATACCAAAGAGTAGCGGCCACCGCGCCGGCGTGCTGCTTCATGGCGACGGTGAAGCGCGCCGGCCAGTGCGTGCCGTGCCGGGCGAGTGTGCGCCGCTACGCGCAAGCGCAGTAATCGTATTTTAACGAGCGGCCGAATTACTGCCCGGCCTGTGCGCGCTGCTCCAGGGGAACATCCGCATCCGCTGGCTTTCCTGTGCTACGGTGGGCAAACAGTTTGAAGGCCGTCTAACAGACTTTCCCTCTTTGATAACCTGGAAGCGCAGATCGTTCATTACAGCTTTTCCTGCCTGCTGTAGTCGAAAGCCGTAAAACAGCTTCACCTAATTACATACGTAAAAGAAAAAAAGGCAGTTTTAATTTTCTGGCACAGAAGGTAGCTTGTAAACGGGCATGTTCCAATTTTTTGTCTCCGTAACTATTTTCAATTCCCGGAAGAGTTATTGTCATTTATCTGCAACATTGGGAATCAACAAACGCTGTAGTTAGCGTTTGTATTACGCGTACATGTCACTCAGATTAAGTTTAGTATGACGTCGCGATGTGTTTTTTACTGTTAAAATTGTTGTGTAACATGTAAATTTTACAGGGTACGCAGATACAGTGTATGCCGGAGACACTGTTGTTTCTGCGGAAACACGTATGGTACAGCATGTACCAGTCATTCGTGTACATTTATTTGTTTCGTACCGTATTTCGTAGAAACTGCCTGGTTTTTACGAAATGTAACAACTATGAAGTTTCGGAAACGTTAGTGTAATTTATGACCAAATGTTTTAATGCTCACTTCCAAGCATGAATCTGTACGTATTAGTTGACAGAGTAAAAAAAAAAGTCTCCGAAGTCACTAAAGTTCTCCGTTTCCTTGTTAAGAGGTACTTCGTTGTGTGTTGGCTTCATATCGTCGCATTTAATATCAGACCTCGGTGTCAAGCTTTCCTTTCCTGTGTGAAATACGATAAGTCGTTGCTTGTAAAAAATGAGGAAACTATCAACTGTATCTTTTTCACGATTATTTTAAATAAAAATAACTTTCTTGCTTTGTAGGCCTAGGATCTCCATGTTGCTTGATGCTGCGGGCAATGGTAAGCGTATCCCTGCTAAGACGGAGCTAGGTGACCACTAGCTAATAAACTGGAATTAACATTGGATAAGAATGAGATTCAGATCCCGGTTCGGAGATCCATATTTAGGCTTTCGGTGACTTTCCTAAACTGTATGGGCTGCCAGGATGGTTCCTTCGAGATGAACAGTGTGGGCTGCCAGGATGGTTCCTTCGAGATGAACAGGGCCGATTTCCTTTGACATGTGCCCGGTCTGTAGTGACATTGTCGTGAGGCCTGAAACCCCTGTGCACCTTTGTGGTGGCCGGGAGTAGGGTGGGGGTGGGGAAGGAATAAAAACCTTCTTTTCCTGTAAGGTTCCATTGCTTTCACACTGTTTAGTTCTGTATAACAGGTTTATATTGCTTGAAACTGGGATACGAAGTAGCTTAAAACTGGGGTACGAAGTAACTTAACGTTCTCAAATAGTGTAGGTTGCAGGAGAACGAAGAGAAAAATTGAAAAGCCATGAGCGATTAAAATTGTAATCTAATAAGGCACTACTTCCGATTCTTTATATACATTCTATCCTGCATGGATAGTGTCGCATTAGGACTCTAGTATGCTGAAATAATTTGAACTTTGTAAGCTAATCCTTGCCTTCAGTGGCTAGTTATTCTACCAAGGAAATTATGAGAACTGTAACCATGTACTCTCGTCTTAGAACGGACAAAAGAAATGCTCCTCGTGGCACTTCGCAACGGACGATCTGATTTGGTCTGCCACAGTACCTGAATATAATCGTCTCTGTCCGCATCTGAAATAAATCACACGTCTATACAATGCGAGTGCCCTTATGTCTAAAAAGTTGGTTTTCTAGTAGTAAATGAGGAGTGTTTATTCGTAAGGTAACGTAAATAAAAAATTACTTCGGTGCACCTTTTGTATTGGAGCTACAAACACAAATTCATGTTTAAGAGGCACGATTTATATTTTAAAGGGGCAAGCGGAAACTTCCTGTTCGAAGGCCCCTTGTCTTCATGTCGGTGCTTACTTATACGACTGTAGAAACCGCTTGGTTTTGAAGCGAAGAACTCGTCGAGCCATGTTCGGAGCACATTTTCTTGAGTTCCTTGAAGATTGCTCGATAGAAAGCGGACCCGGCCGTTGTGGCCGAGCGGGGCTTCAGTCCGGAACCGCGCTGCTGCTACGGTCGCAGGTTCGAATCCTGCCTCGGGCGTGTATGTGTGTGCCGTCCTTAGGTTAGTTAGGTTTAAGTAGTTCTAAGTCTCGGTGACTGATGATCTCAGATGTTAAGTCCCATAGTGTTCAGAGCCATTTGAACCACTTTGATAGAAAGCGGAAATCATAATTTCTTCAAATACCGTGCGCAAAAGGGCTTGTGCGAATGAGACACTTAGTTGATTGTAAATAGAACCTATTTAGGTTTTTTCAGAACTAAAGTAATGATGTTTTAATGCATAGAATGTGTAATGATGCAAATTGTTTTTGTACAGACTTCTTATAGAAACAGGTGTTTCAGATTAGTCTGTAATACAACGGTTATTGGACTACGATAGGTCATAATTTCCTTTACATTTTATTGTTACGATGATATTATGTCGCGATAAACAGTTTTACCATCGAAACTATGTTTACGTGTTTCTCAGACGACAGTTAACATTCGTCAGAAATGACCCTGCTCTGACACTGCCACTCGGTTCTAATACTGAAGTAATAGTAGCAGTAAGAGGAGGGCTGTAATGACGGACACTTGAGATAATAATCAGCCTTAATTTTCGGCGTGCCGTTCGTCTGAGCGAAGTAACACCAAAGGATTTTCGCTGACTTGGGTTTGCGGGCGTCGCAGGCGGCACCCCCTGTCACAGGAATTTCGCTTCCTGGAAGCGGCTCGCTATCGGAAATTGTTCTAGCCGTCGTTATGCAAGTTGGCCGGCAGCGCGTGCGGGCCCTTTTGTTCGGCCGACGCCAAGTTCCCTCCAGCACTCGGCATGAATCACGACAGCCAACTTGGCGTCTGCCTCCTGCTCCGCGGCCGCGCTAATCCTGCGCGCTCGTAAAGGTGGAGCCTGCTTCTGAATCTCCACACAGCTATTAGAATGTTGACGCTGTTACAAGCACTGTCTAATCTGTGTATAAATTAGGAGAGCTGTTTTGACTTACCTGAACAGATTAAATATGCGATTTCCCTCTTCGAATTATAGTAATTTGTGAGGGAGATTAATGACGTAATTTGGCAGAAAGAGTTTTCTGCACCTTTTTCTCGATTCCTCTGAGCGGGGAACTGATGCTTATTATACGCACGTTGCCTAAATTGCATCCACTTGTAAGTAATGGTTTACTTGTGTGCTGAGAAATGAGTGCTACCTGTAATAGTTTTCCTTTTGCCGCGCGCATTGTAGAGCCATCCTTAACAGTGCCACAATGATGGTGGTTAGTACTAACGATCCCTGGCTTCTCTTAAGTTATTAGGCGCACGAGTAGCTTTTCGTTCCATTAACTGACAGAGCAGGATTACAAACATAACAGTTATTGATTGTTTAACAGTAGTACATTTTTCACGTTATGGCGAAGTGGCTATGTTGATTACACCAAATCATCTTTCCTTGCGGAGTATGCCTCGCGTGTGGCGGATCCGCAAGTTACGGACGGTTATCCCTTCTAGATTTAATTATTGTCATATCTTATTCTATTTCCATGGACGAATGATTTACCTCTTTCTTAAACACCAGTCATCCTGAAGTGCAAAATCCCGTGAATCATTTATTTGTTAACTAGTTACACTTTTCTTCTAAATGAATTCACATTTGAAAACATTTATTGACTGTATTTCTGAGGCGAATACTATGAGCCAGTCCAGAATATGCCTAACATCACACTTCGAGAGGTGATCTACACCACAGAAAGTAATTTGCGAATTCCATGAGGTTTGGCTCACCTGCGTGTCGTGCAAGCCATCTATACGTGCTGAGCTCTTTACTGTTAAAAATGGTCACAGAAATCACAAAGATGTTAATTTGAGATCGACCATTACAATAATAATTAGATGAAGTTCTGTGTCTCATTGCTGAAGGGCTGGCTGCTGTGACCTAGCGGTTCTCGGCGCTTCAGTCTGGAACAGCGCTGCTGCTTCAGTCGCAGGTTCGAATCCTGCATCGGGCATGGATGTGTGTGATGTCCTTAGGTTAGTTAGGTTTAAGTATTTCTAAGTCTAGGAGACTGACGACCTGAAGTCCCATAGTGCTTAGAGCCATTTGAACCATTGCTGAAGGATGCGGTACTTCCTGGCCGGAAAGCCCGGCCCGACTACCTACGTGGCTGGTCTGAGAGAATACACTCATCTGCTATTGTCCGACTGATTGACGAATTCGTGGGTGATTCCGTCTGGCCGCCTGCGACTTCACAATAAGTGACTGATGTCCATCTCTATTGTCGTCAGTATTATTATTTGGAAATTTGGGTTGTTTTGAAAATCCGCCATAGGCAAACGGAAATAGTTTATTTTTTATATTTACTCAGGCATGTTTCGACACACATGTTATCTTCTGTGGGTCACATTTTTATTTCTGTAAAATACAATATCAAATTTATAATAATTTAAATGTTGTAGGCCTAAGAATTACAATATATACAATTTGATTTATTTTGTTTAGACGCTCACCTTAAAATCACATCGGTTAATGAAATACATTATTATACAACGGTTTTCTTTTGTTCTTTTTCGTTTTTGGACAGCATGTCATCTGCAAACTAGGCATGAAGAAAATCATTGCGTATTTGTGAAGAACTGTTTGTCCGTAGAGGTACTTACATTTTACTTCCTGTTTCGTGTCTCAGTTCAGTGCGTAGTTTCCACACAGTTTTCTACAAAAAAATTTCATTCTCTAGTTCACTTCCCATGCACTTCACAAAATGTGGCAAAACGTAATATTAGCAGACACTTTTGACTCCATTCTCAGTGGGAGGTGTTACGTTATTGTCGCTGCTCACTTGTTCATCGTTGGTCTTGCTGAACAAGTGAAAAGAGACAATAACATAAAACCTCCGAGTGATTATGGAGTCAGAAGCGTCTGCCAAGATCACGTTTCGCCACATTTTGTGAAGTACATTGGAAGAGAACTGGAAATAAAATTGAAAGAGAACTAGTGAATGAAATTTTTTGTGAAAAACTGTGTGGAAACAGTGTACCGAACAGCAGTTGATCGAGACACCAACCAGAGACACCAACCAGAGACACCAACCAGAGACACCAACCAGAGACACCAACCCCAACCAGAGACACCAACCCCAACCAGAGACACCAACCCCAACCAGAGACACCAACCCCAACCAGAGACACCAACCAGAGACATCAACCCCAACCAGAGACACCAACCAGAGACACGAAACACGACGGAAAAATTAAGTACCTCTACCCACGAAACAGTTCTTCACAATTACGAATTGATTTTGTTCATAGCTAGTTTGCAGATGACATATTGTCAATAAAAGGACGTAAAAGACTACAAAAACCGTTGTATAAAAATGCAGTTCATTTAGCTGTCGTAATTCAAAGGTGAGCGTCTAAACAAAACAAAGCAGACTGCATATATTTAAGTCTTAGGCCTACAACCGTTAGATTACTGTAAATTTGGTATCATATTTTACAGAAATAAAAATTTGACCCACAGAAGATGACACATCGGTGTCGAAATATGTCTGGGCAAATATAAAAATTAAACAAATTGTGTTTGCACTAGACGGATTTTCAAAATAATACAATTTTTAAGCCGCAAACACGAAGGAACATAGAGAGGAGCTTCAAACATTAGTAAAATGAGTTGTTATTTGTAGTTTATTAATTAAATTTTCTGTCAGAGTTGCAAATTCATCCTGATACCAACGGACATATTATTATTATTATTATTATTATCACTATTATTATATTAGCACTTTTCACTTCCGCGTGGAATAGAAGGGAGTGGAGATTTCCAGAGCATATCTTGATTTAAGGTTTCAGCGATACGTTTAGAATTTCGTGTTCTGTTTTACATTGAACATTGAACTGCATGCTGCGTATTTGTGGACTGAGATTAGTTTATATTTCCCAGTTTGGTATTTATATTGGAAACTCTAAGAAGACGGCTCCGGTTTTCGCTCTGCATGGAAGAAAATCCTCCAGGTGCCTAGACTGTAAACACTGGTCGTCTCTACGGCCATCCATATTTTACTTACCACTAACTGGGTGCTTCCACGCAGGTAACAAAGCATAGACTACCAGATAAACAGCACTTGCTCTCATTTAGTAGGTTACTGCATCAAGAGAGCAAGGTGACTACTGGCTACATATCACAAGCTGGCGTACACCCTAGTTCGAGTCAGAGTACACATCTCGAATTCATTGCATCATATAACTTCAAGTAAAGCCTTATTGCATGACGATCGCGTCGTACGAGGACCGTTCGTGACCAGCTATGGCACAATCGCCATGTACATGCGAACTGGCTGTCAAGTAAAACATGAAACTCGATCTTGAACAGTTAGCTGTGCAACCTTCAATCAGGCAGTAACGTACGCTATTGCATTTGCAATGGCAAAGCTTCCTGCTGATTCGATCCGTACCGCTTTATCACGGAGAGCAGTATTGAGCACATACGCAGCACATTATACTTGTAGACGCTATACTCAGCGACCATGTACCAGAAGCATTCTAGACGCCATAGTGGATGATTGTCAGCGTTTATTTTCATCAATCTCTAAGCTATCAACAGGAGCTGCTGCTGAAAAAAGGTATTAGAGTTGGCAGATACCATTTGGTAGGGTAATATAGGTAACGATTAATTTGCAAATAATTTTGTAGATTGTTCGAAATCGGGCAAGAAAGCACATAAGACTGGGACTAGAAAACTAAAAGAAAATATCAGACCTATAAATAGAAAAGGAACTGATTGAAACTGAAGCGATCAGCGATCTTTTTATTGCACCTCCAAAAAACGTTTTGATTCTCCTGAATCGTAGCTAGTATTTCAAAAAAGTGTATGTGTGAAAAAATTACACTAATAGTGTGTTGACATCCAGAAAGGACACGCTCAGTCCATGTTTACATGTATGACGCGTTCTTCTTCTATGATGTACTTGATCAGTCGTAATGGTCCGTTTTTATCTGTATGATGTCGTGTCCTTAGAAGCGACGGTAAGCATGAGACCTCACATTCAAAGGACAATGCTCAGGCAGGAAATGGTGTTATAGAATCATCTAAATCGGTAGAAAATGGAAAAACTTTTTTAAAAGTTAACCTTTTCTTCAGTTTTGTGTAAACAAATCCCATTTTCTTCTACAGTTGCTGCGGTCCTCTTCTTATAGATTCTAACAAGAAACCCCGTGATTGCGAGGTCGCAAAAGGCCAATAATGTTTACGGCATTCAACGCACCACATATTGCCTATCATGCAACCCCAACACCGACTGATGATAGCAGCAGGGGGCGGCACTGGAGGTATCCAATGATGAGCACAGCATGAGGCTACGGATCGTAGTTGAGCTGCTTACTCGACGAATAACTCACAACAGTGCTACAGTGCTAGTGGTGTTGATACAAAGAAGAGCAGTGACAACGATAAACAAGGCAAAGATTGTATTATATCTAGAACAGCGGTTGCCGAAGTTGACATTTAGTCAGAAAAGAACCCAAGGAATTTCACAGAGTAAGAAAGAAGTGGCAGGTGCAATATTAGCATTTCTACAGGATGAGTCAGTGAAATTGATGATGTACACGCTAGAGTGTGCGGACAATGTACATGAGGATTAAAGTGACCACGGTACTTGCTTAACAGGTGAAAGCGATATTGAAACAGATATAGAGACGTGGTCGGAAAGTAAGTCACAAATCCCGTCTCTAGTGAAGCGTGGTAAAGGACAGTCGTTGTCCAAGGAACGGGTACTAAAATTAATTACATACATCGACGAGTATCCGTGGCATAGCAAAAAAAGTTATGAACAGATTTGGAATACATCCGCACCAATATGACCTTCAAACGCATGATAAAAACTATGAATATTAAAGGGAGTACAAGACGGACTTGTTACAAAAAAAGTAATGTTTGCGCGTTGCAAGAACGCTCGATACAATTTACAGGATGTGCATGATGCTGAGCTACTACGCTATGGACATCAGATTGCGAGCGCTGTAAATTATAGTGACGTCAGAGGAAGCAGTGGGTGGTTGCATAGCTTCAAACAGAGCTACAAAACTGGAAGAAGTAAGACAACGAAGTTTCAAACGAAGCACCAACTTGATGATGCACAATAGATTGCAGAATAGCCCCGAAAGTTTGTAGACGAGATAAACAAAATTATCCCATCGTTCAGCAAGGAATTTGTTTTCAATTCTAACTAATCGGGATTTGAAGAGGAAACGCATATGAAAGGAATCCAGGAAATTGGAGGTACCAAGATAGTTGTATCAAGATCAACTAACATCACAGCCTTAACGCATTCACATTCCATTATGCCGACTGTTAATCTGTATGGCAAATTGGCTGGAAAGTTATTTATTGTGCTGTGAAAAGTAGGAGGTGCTCTTCCTCCTACGTGTCTTTCTCGTGTGCGTGATCTTAAATGGGCAGTAGGGAATAGTTACGTCACAGCAAGTAAGAGTGGAAAAAGGGCGTAAGAGAACTAGAGCTGTTGTATGAGTACTGCTTCTGGGCAATATCTGGTCAAAATAACTTGTTTTTGTTTGATTTCTGGTCAGCGTATCAAAATTAGTACTCCTTAGCAGAAAAATATCCCTTTTGAAAAGTGTGTAACATTGCAAATCATACCACTTGGAACCACTGGACAAATCCAGCTTCTGGATATTTGTTTTTCCGTGCCTACAAAACATTGTCGCACTATCTGCAACTACGCATTAAAGGGAAGACAGTTTCTCTATGAACTCTAAAACAAATAGATTCGCGTTCCGTTGCATGCGATTACGAGGTGCATTCATGTTCTAAGGCCTCCGTTTTTTTTTTTTTTTTTTTTTTTTTTTTTTTTTCCTAATTAACTACTCACCCGAAATCGATGAAACTGGTGTTACTTCTCGACGTAATCGCCCTGCAGACGTACACATTTTTCACAACGCTGACGCCATGATTCCATGGCAGCGGCGAAGGCTTCTTTAGGAGTCTGTTTTGACCAGTGGAAAATCGCTGAGGCAATAGCAGCACGGCTGGTGAATGTGCGGCCACGGAGAGTGTCTTTCATTGTTGGAAAAAGCCAAATGTCACTAGGAGCCAGGTCAGTTGAGTAGGGAGCATGAGGAATCACTTCAAAGTTGTTATCACGAAGAAACTGTTGCGTAACGTTAGCTCGATGTGCGGGTGCGTTGTCTTGGTGAAACAGCACACGCGCAGCCGTTCCCGGACGTTTTTGTTGCAGTGCAGGAAGGAATTTGTTCTTCAAAACATTTTCGTAGGATGCACCTGTTACCGTAGTGCCCTTTGGAACGCAATGGGTAAGGATTACGTCCTCGCTGTCCCAGAACATGGACGTCATCATTTTTTCAGCACTGGCGGTTACCTGAAATTTTTTTGGTCACGGTGAATTTGTGTGCTTCCATTGAGCTGACTGGCGCTTTGTTTCTGGATTGAAAAATGGCATCCACGTCTCATTGTCACAACCGACGAAAAGAAAGTCCCATTCATGCTGTCGTTGCGCGTCAACATTGCTTGGCAACATGCCACACGTACATTCCATGAGTTTTCATCATCCGTTACACCAGTATGGTTCTATATGCAATCTTTAAAAGTGGATATATAGCAAGCCGGCCGCGGTGACCGTGCGGTACTAGGCGCTTCAGTCCGGAACCGCGCGACTGCTACGGCCGCAGGTTCGATTCCTGCCTCGGGCATGGATGTGTGTGACGTCTTTAGGTTAGTTAGGTTTATATAGTTCTAAGTCTAGGAGACTGATGGGCTCAGATGTTAAGTCCCATAGTGCTCAGAACCATTTGAACCATTTTATTGATACGTAGCAGAACGTCGTGCAAGGTTAACAACTGCCAAGGAGTTCGCCTTCGATCTTGATGGTACGAACCTTTGTGATCACTGTGTCGCACCATTTTTCGTTCGGTGTTCATGGTGCAAGTTAATGGTTTGTTCTGAACATTTCTGGAGTATCGACGATGTGCATTTTGTGAAGTGTAATACGTTCATCCCATTCATGCACACGTTGAGTCATTAGCAGCTAACATTTTTGCTGTCCTTAATTGGTAACGCAACATTTCGAAATCAGCCTTACTAAAGGCTGAACTTGCGAACTGACTCGAGGGATTTCTTGAAAGTGTGTTGTGAAGAGAAGAATCTGCAAAAACACAAATACAAGCAGAATGTTGTTTTCGTTTAAAGAAAGAAACTTTGTCTTTTTGTGGGCGAAAAAGTAGTTGGAATCAGTGTCGAGGGGTATGCGCGTGAGAATAAAAAGAAGAAAATGAAACTGGCGAAGTGAACTGGCGCTTGTGCTTGCTGGCTATTAGCTGTGGCGTTTCCGCTTGGTGCTCGCTTGTTATTTTGTGTTGGGCGACCCCCGTCCCGGCTTGAGGGCTTGAGTAGCTAGTGAAGAGTAGCCGGACGTGGCGGCGTGCTGACCTGAGCTGTTGCCAGCATGGGAGGAGCGCGCGCCCGGAGGCGAGAGCGAGAGCGAGAGCGAGATGTCGCAGCCGCTGGTGCGGGAGCTGGCGACGGGCGTGCCGCTGGACCGCCGGCGCTGGATCGGCGAGGAGACGCGCCGCGGCCTGCCGCCCTACGTCTACCGCTACTACCTGCACCGCACGCAGGCCTACCGCCGCAGGCTCAGCTTCAAGGTACGTGCCGGCGGCGCGCGCTCGCAGCCCGAGTGCAGCGTCCGACAAGAACCGACGACGATTTCCCCTCACATACCGCTTATCCGACACTGCGAAAGCTCGTCATCGAGGCGCCACTCAACACGGACGGAGATCGTACTAGAAGACGTTTTCACTTACAAGTGCACGAATAGTTGTGGCTTGTATTTCCTGATCACCGTACGGTGTCCCAGTATCCAACACTAACAAGGAGATGGGTCGGGGATTTGTCCGCAATTTTGTGTGCTGAAAGAGGACCCCTAACACCTCACGTGGTTAAAATATTAGGACGCACTACCCGTAAAATCCCGGGAAAAATCGATCCAAAGTTTCTTATGTGCCTTATGAGTATAAAATGTTAGTACACTGCCGAGCCGCCGTCTGGCCTTGGTGTTCAGAGCTCGGATTCTTACGCTAGACGTCTCGTGTTCGATTCCTCCGCTGGCACTTT
This sequence comes from Schistocerca gregaria, assembly GCF_023897955.1. Lineage (NCBI taxonomy): Eukaryota > Metazoa > Arthropoda > Insecta > Orthoptera > Acrididae > Schistocerca > Schistocerca gregaria. Next base: position 696,568,416 of record NC_064920.1, read on the forward strand.
TTTTTCTTCTGATTCATTTTCTTTGGTTATTCCACCAATTAGTCAGAAAGTTTCCTAAAACTACATTATCTTTAACAAGTTATTTACATTATTGAATAAAAATTATTTTCATTTTGTCCAACAACACAATTAATGGCGGGTTTTCCATTTTTCACTGTAAAGTATATGAGGAGAAACATTGCCTTTTTAATCAGAATAAAAAAGTCGATTGTGAAACATTCAATTTTTATACATATAAGAATTACAAACAAAAACCGCAGTGGTAAGTATCGTAAAAACAAACAAAGCAATATTTTATGCGACATCTTGCGCAACATAGAAAAGCGGATTTTTTACAATCACAGGGCGTTTGCAATAAATCTGTACAAAAACATGCCCCATTAGCATTTACGAAAATGTTTCGAGTTTCTGACAATTTTCAAGCAAACCAGGCATATTAAATCATGTCTCGGCATTTTGGTGACGAAAATTGATGGTGAGTTATAGAATGAATTTTTATACAATCTTCCTGGAAATTAATTTCTCCTGTAACAATGCGCTGCAATTTTGCAAGCAACAGAAGAAGAAGAAGAAAAAAGTGCTGGAGGAGGAATCGAACCCGAGACCTCTGGCGTAAGGGTCCTAGCGCTAACCATGTAGGCCATACGGAGGCACGACAATGGACGAACATTTTATGATCATAAGGCACCTAAGAAACTTTCGATCGGTTTTTCTCGGGATTTTCCGAATAGTGCGTCCTAATATTTTAAGCACGTGAGGTGTTAGGGGTCCTCTTTCACCACACAAAATTGCGGACAAATCCCCGACCCCACGGTCGTGCCGTCTCCTTGTAAATATAAATCTCATCGTAGTATGTCGTCAACGGAAGGAATATAGCGCTGTTAGTAGTTACCTGTATCTATGCTTTATAGATCTAGACAAGGCATATGACCGGGTTACTAGTAGGAAGTTATTGCCTGTTCTACGAGATTATGGAATAGGACGCTAACTTTTGCAAGCAATAAAAGGTCTTTACATGGATAGTCAAGCAGCAGTTAGAGTTGACGGTAAATTGAGTTCATGATTCAGAGTAGTTTCAGGGGTATATGGATCATATGTTGAAAACAATAGACTGGCTGGGTGAGATTAAGATGTGTGAACACAAAATAAGCAGTCTTGCATATGCGGATGACTTAGTTACGATGGCAGATTCGATTGAAAGTTTGCAAAGTAATATTTCAGAGCTAGATCAGAAATGTAAGGAGTATGGTATGAAGATTAGCATCTCCAAAACGAAAGTAATGTCAGTGGGAAAGAAATGTAAACGGATTGAGTGCCAAATAGGAGGAACAAAGTTAGAACTGGTGGACGGTTTCAAGTACTTAGGATGCATATTCTCACAGGATGGCAACATAGTGAAAGAAATGGAAGCGAGGTGTAGAAAAGCTAATGCAGTGAGCGCTCAGCTACGATCTACTCTCTTCTGCAAAAAGGAAGTCAGTACCAAGACTAAGTTATCTATGCACCGTACAATCTTTCGACCAACTTTGTTATATGGGAGCGAAAGCTGGGTTGACTCAGGTTACCTTATCAACAAGATTGAGGTTACGGATATGAAAGTAGTTAGGATGATTGCAGGTACTAGTAGATGGGAACAATGGCAGGAGGGTGTCCACAATGAGGAAATCAAAGAAAAACTGGGAATGAACTCTATAGATGTAGCAGTCAAAGCGAACAGGCTTAGATGGTGGGTTTATGTTACACGCATGGGAGAAACAAGGTTACCCAAGAGACTCACGGGTTCAGCAGTAGAGGGTAAGAGGAGTCGGGGCAGACCAAGGAGAAGGAACCTGGATTTGGTTAAGAATGATTTTGAAGTAATAGGTTTAACATCAGAAGAGGCACCAATGTTAGCACTGAATAGGGGATCATGCTCCAGACTGAACGCTGAAAGGCATAATCAGTCTTAAATGATGATGATGATGATGATGATAGTTACCTGGCTACGGGATTGTAAGCTTTAACTCACCGTGTTTTGGTATCCTAAAAGAGAAGTGTATGTGCTGACACTGTGTTGCACACTGTTTCTGTCTTTCTAATTCATAATTAGTCACCCACACCGACTCAGCATCACGTTGCACGAACGTCTATCACAGTTAGACAGATTACACCGTGTTACCGAAAGAACAGTATGTGAAATGAACACTCACGAAACTGAGGCAAAATTTTGACGTTATAACTAATGACTAGGCAGGTAGGGAGTATTTGTCAGCGTTTCCGCTGCTGTATTCATGTGATAACGAATAAATTGATTCATTTGAATCGCTGATGTAAGTTACGAAACAAGCCGGTATTGATTTAATCTTCAGTCGTAATGTTCTTTTATCAGCAGTAGAGTTTCCTTTTACACAGAATGGTAGTCGTTAAAAGAAAGGCGTATCATCGAAGCGCGTTCATAATGTGATATCTGCGTCATAAAAATGCGCAAGTGGCAGTTGTTCTTCCCGCGCATGATCTGTGAAACTGACAGCAAAGAGAATACGCATTATCTTCAACAGCATACCTATACTTCGATTACAAATGACATTATAGAACTCTACTTTCACCTAAATAAGTTCGAACCTAGTATTCACTAAATTCTGTCCTGCAGATTGTCACAGCATTAGCTCAACGTTAACTTGGGATTTCAGTGAAAAAATTAAGTGAGTCTCTGTCAGATACTAGGATCCGAAACTCTCCTTGTAATCTCTTGTAACACCGATTGTGCTTACACAGTTTTCCAGTGCACAGTCTTAACATAGTCTTGGCCCACCACTGGAGCACATTCCTATGCTTTGTCTACGTTATAGCTTTGGACATTGCCATTTCGAACAGTCTTGCGGCACGACCAACCCATGTGATACTCGTATTTCTTCTAACGATTGCCGTCTCAAGTCCAGTCGCCATGTCATATTACATATATTTGGCTCCAGTCTGCTTATTCAAAGATTCGCCTCTTTTGTAGAATTTATTGTCTTTATTGCTAACAAATTTCCTAGCCGTCCCGGAGGAAATAATGTGGGCCTCTGTCTTTGTTTTACAATTCTGGGTACTGAATGGCAGTGTAAATCGTAGACTGAAAAACAGCTGTATCGTCATTGATTTTATCCTTTAAATCGCTGCCTAGTTATTTGCTTTAAGGTGATTTATGGTAGTGCATATAACGGGAAAGAAAAACATAGCGATATCTAAACAATGATGTACTGTTTTTAAATAAGTACCCGTATAATCGAGAAACTGACGATTATATGGAACTGTAATCCGCTATAAACACCCTTTTTCACAATAACTTTATTTTGGAACTCTTCCATTTGGTCCGTGTTTACATACAAAAACAACAATACCGGAATTGAGTCGTCCTTGATGCAAAACACCTTGTTATTTGTTTACTTATTTATTTCCCAAACTAGTTTCAGCGACAAATAGCACCATCATCAGTTTTTTTAAAATATAAAACGTGCAGAAAATAGCGTATTTATGCAAACACAGCAACACATTATTACACTTTCACTATTCGTTTTTTGAAATATAGTTTTGTATGGATACTTTCATACTACTTTATTTATTGTGTGTTACGGCATGTTTTTAAGAATTATTGTCGCTGTTTGCGACGTATTTTCTGTGCTTTTTCCTGTTGCCGTTTTTCCTCAGCCTACGTCATGTCATCTGCAACTGTGTGAGCGGCTGTTAGTACTCTTTAGCACATGAGAGTTCTAAACAGTAATAGCACACATTCAACTTTCGCAGAACACGTAAAGAACAAAAACCATAACCCCACTAATATCGAAAACGATCTACACATTCTGAAGCACAACAACAGTCTATACCGACAACTAACAATAGAAGAAAATTGCTACATACAAAAGGCTATAGTGGAAGGGGAAAGTGCAATAAACTAAAACACAACACTTTGCAACAACACACTCTTTATCACTCTGAGAGAACTCACCAAGGACATAGAACAGAAAGCGCTCACACGCAAAAGAATCACTTCCCCGCCGGCCGGAGTGGCCGAGCGTTCCTAGGCGCTTCAGTCTGGAACCGCGCGACCGCTATGGTCGTAGGTTCTAATCCTGCCTCGGGCATGGATGTGTGTGATGTTCTTAGGTTAGTTAGGTTCAAGTAGTTCTAAGTTCTAGGGGACTGATGACCTCAGATGTCAAGTCCCATAGTGATCAGAGCCATTTGAACCATTTGAATTACTTCCCCATTACACACAGAGACATAAATAAGGAACAGAAGTCGTCGTAACTTCCGCTACAGTTTTCATACCGCTCTCGCAACAAGCGGTATACGTCTCGCAACACGCGCGAACAGCAAGATGACGTAATGTTCTTGATCATAAACGAAGTGCGAAAGTTTTGTTTGTCTGTGTATAGAATCAGCTGCATTCCGTCCACCCCAAGTGTATAATGCTGACATATTAAGTTCACCTTTTAGTATTTTGTTTACTAAGAGCCGCTCACACAGTTTGAGGTGACATGATGTACGCTGAGAAAAAACGGCAACAGAAAAAAACCACAGAAAATATGTCGCAAACTGCGACAGTAATTCTTAGAAACATGCCGTAACATAGAATAAATAAGATAATATGAAAGTATCCATAGAATACTATACTTCAAAAAACGAACAGTGAAAATGTAATAACGTGTTACTGTGTTTGTATAACTACGCTATTTTCTGCATGTTTTAGATTGAAAACAAAACTGATGATGGTGATACTTGTCGCCGAAACTAGTTCGGTAAATAAATAAGTAAACAAATAACAGTGTGTTTTGCATAAAGGCGGACTCAATTCCGATATTGTTGTCTCACTTTAGTGTATGTATTATACTGTAACGGGATAACAGTGATGATGATGACGACGATGATGATGATGATGATGATGTTTGCTTAAACAACACTAATTAAGGAGTATTTAGCAGAACTATTTTTAGTACCTGTATATGATTTTTACTGTTGTGAAATGAACTGGTTTCCCTAGGCCACAAGAAAAAAAAAGTTCCATATTACCCAGCGATGTAAGGCAGTGATTAAGATGTTGAACTCGGGTTGCCGAAAGGTGCCATTAAATGAATCATTATTTCCACTACTCCCCCTTCTATACCATATAGTTTTAGCGCTGTTGGCCGATCGAAGTGGTGCAATGGTTTCCACGATGAACTTGTGTTTCTGAGGATACTTGTTCAAACCTAGTCCTACCACTTAGGTCAAGATTGTCTATTGTTTCCCTAATTCAGTGAATGGGAAAGCTGGGATTATAATAACACTATAAAAATACACGGCATTTTATTGACTTCATTATCTTTTCGTCACGCCGTGAGTACATTTTCAAAGCATCCAAATATAACACGAAACATTATGGATGACTGAAAGCAGTACGAATCTCTCAAATATAGGTGCACAGTATTTCGTCAACTTTAATGACATGACATAAGTTCAAACACGCCTGTATTGGACAGTTTCATTCTGCTTTTTAGTGTCCATAAAACATTGTGTTATGCACTGACGGAAAACACTAAGGAAAAGTTGTGCGACGTAAATGAAATTTCGTCGGCGTGTTTCTACATCTGAAAGATGACGTCTATTCAAATTTCGCGTCACTCGCATAACAGTGGCGTTAGCCGCGCCACTGTGAGGGTGAAAATCAGATTTGCTTTAAATACACGTAGTAACGGTCGTGAGTGTTAGTTACCTCTGAGATTGGAAGTGGTCAGTTGATTATCAGCACTTCACTGAGTCTGAACGGGGTCGTGTAATATGGCTACGAGAAACTGGATGTTCCTTCTGCGATATTGCAGAAAGACTTGGCAGGAATGTAGCAACCGTACATGATTGCTGGCAGTGGTGGTCACGAGGATGTACAGTCGCAAGAAGACCGGGCTCCGGACGGTCGCGAAAGGGAAGACCATCGTGTTTGGCGATGGCTCTGTCGCATTGTCGTGCAACAACAACAGCAGTTGGCACCACAGTGACACAAAGAATTGCTACAAGCCGATTACTTCAAGGACAGCTCTGAGCCAGAGGCCCTGTAGCGTGCATTCCACCAACCACAAATCACCGCCATTTGCAACTTCAGTGGTGTCAAGCGAGAGTTAATTGGGGTGGCAGGGTGGAGGTCTGTTGCATTTTCTAATGAAAGTTGGCTCTGCCTCGATGCCAGTGATGGCTGTATGTTGGCTTCAAAGAGACAAGTAGAGGTGAGAACCGACGACCAACCTGTTTGCGTGCTAGAAGCACTAGACATACACTTGGAGTTAGCGTCTGGGGCACTATTAGTTATGACAGCTGGAGCACTCTCGTCGTTATCCCATGCACCCTGACTGAAAAATTGTTCGTCAGTCTGGTGATTCGTCCTATTGTGCTGGCATTCATGAACAGCATTCCGGTCCGTGTTCTCCAACATGATAACGCTTGCCCACATACCGCTGTTGTAACCCAACATTCTCCACAGAGTGTCTATTTGCAGCCTAGGCGTGCTCGATCACCAGATCTGTCTCCAATCTAGCACGTACGGGATCTGATCGGACAACTCCAGCGTCATCCACAAGCAGCATTAACCGTCCCTGCATTGACCGACTATATGCAACACTGACATCCGGGTTCTGTACAACACGTTGCATGCACATTTGGGTTCTTGCATTCAACATTCTGACTGTTACACTGGTTATTAATGTACTATTTCACATGTACAGGGGCTTGTCTCGCGCATATATTAACCTGTGATCTTGCAATTGTAGTCTCTTAAATATGTTACCTAGATAAATGTATTCCCAAAATTCCATTACTCTACTTTGAATTTTTTTGATAGTGTGATTTTTTCCATCAGTGTATTTTTGGAATCTTCTGGAAATGGTGGCACTTCCTAGATTGCTTCAGGCAAATGCCGGGATGGTTCCTTTGAAAGGACACGGCCGATTTCCTTCCCTAACCTGAGTTACTGCTCCGTCTCCAACGACCTTATTGTCGACGGGACATTAAACACTAATCTCCTCCTCCTCCTCCTCCTCCTCCTCCTGTGCTTGTGTTCCATCTCCAATGAATTCACCGTCAACTGTAATGATCAGCAGGCGCTTGAACACTCCTTAAATAATGAAAAAATATCACTTCGGCGACTGGAGTGTCAAATTAAGGTTCACGAGACTGAGTGGACCCTGTTTCAGACCCCTTCACCACAGAAAGAATTTGTGACCGGGAGTCGAACCTGACACGTTTCCGTCACTAGCCGGCCGTTCTAACCACAAGTCATCGAGGAAGCTTAATGTGAACTTGTGTAACATTTTTACTATCCAAGACAAGCAAAGTTCCAGCCCCGATAGTTTACACAAAAATTGTATCACATAGCCAAAGTTCGTATTATTCTTAATGGTTAAAGAATCAATCTGAGGCCATTAATACATCAAATATTTACTAGATTTTCCAGTTATAAATATGACGCCACGTTCGCTATATTTACTTGTCCGTAGTCTGCTAATACAAATAATGCGTCAGGAGATTGAACAATATCTAGATATATCACACTCATTAAGTGTACTATCAGTTCTCACTCCACAGCACTACAGAGTAATAACAATTTTCATTTTATGAACAGAAGTTAGTTGAGTTACAACATTACAATAGTTCGATGCACTCTCTCTAAAATATACCGAAACAAGGCCTCCAACAAAACGGGAACGTGAACCTCCTCGCAAAGAAGGCACCACGCAGCGGACCGATATTTATCCCCAACTGCCGTGAATCACGCCATATGTCAGACGCAAAACGAGGCCATATAACATTCTTAATAAAAGAGTGAGACAAAATATGATGTTAGAGAGGCTGCCATTGCTTCAGCAACCAATTGCACCAGAAGCTCGTGGTTTATGGACTGGGCACGTAGCAGACGGTATGTACGGTCCAAGATAAAAACAAGGAAACTGAGCGTTAGAGACCTCCCCATCCTGTCCGTGCGACTCAGCATCAAATGATGATTTAAATCACTTAATCATCTCGTATAAAGTATATGGCAATCGGAAAGCAACTTTGTGCAGTACAGTAAGGAAATTGGCATTTCCCTCTACTGGCAGCACTAATCTCATTTTTTTTAATGACCCCTTCCAGAGACTGTAACCTAAACATGTAACAGCAGCTCCTGTGTGCTCTGTTTGTTCTAACAGGACTTCATTATAACGATCAGACATACTATTAAACAGTTTGATACTGTCTGCGTGATATGTACACCAGATGCCAAAGAATGACTCAGCCAACTTGTCTTTCCTTGAGGCCGCTATCATTATTTGTAGTTACAGTTGTCTGTCTCCTTCATCTCTAACCCTTTGATAGGGACTCTTACAGGGCATCTTCATTCCTATTGACGAATGCGTTTTCATGTTATCGATGTAAATCCTCTTACCGAGATCTTCATTTCGTATGATAAAGAGACAGTGTAAAAGGAAGTAAGTAAGAGGGAAAGTGCTCTATTAAGCATTAACTTGTAATAAAGGCAAAAAATTACAAGACGTTATGTAAGGTGAGTTCAGCGTATCCTCGAGAGATTGACGATGACGTCATGCTTATACTCCACTACTGAACAGATGTACGCCTTTTGCAGAAACTAATACTGGAGGGAAGAAGATCGCGTTAAAGGTTCCTGACGAAGTCATTGAGATAAACGTCCAGGGACCAGGTTGGAACAGAAAATGGCCATGGTGTCCTAAAAGGAATAATCCAGGAAGCCGCCGTAGTCGACTTCGAGAAACTACGGAAAACCTTAATCTGAATGGTGGGACAGGTCTTGGAACTCCTTTCGGCAACACTGGAAATAGTCTCCATGGTAATTACTTGTAGATAGCGTAACAAAGAGTGCACCATCAGCCTATTCAATCTACCATTAATTCTCCCAATTTGCCAATTGTAACTATCTTGTTCTTATTTAAGGAGCACTTTACACAACTTTTTTAGGCATAGAAATCGGAGACATGGCCATTGTGCCCAATATCTATTTCGAAGTGTACAGTGAATTGCCTTTTGCTCTAATATACAAACGTAAACAATATTCCAAAATATCTCTACGTGCAAAAAGAACAAATTAATATGTACGCAACAAATCTTAGATTGTTGGACAAACTGAAGCAGTAAACTGACACACTGTTTAGACTGGTAAGTTTCCATTCTTATTTCCGCAGATACATTAAGCTAGTACGATAATGGGGAGGAGGATGGGCACCCCCTGGAAGTGTGTCCATTTCATACTCAGCACTAAAGGACCATCGTGAAATGTGAAATAACTTACAGAGCTGTTAATTTAAGTGAAAACCATTCAAAATTTATGAAGATCTAGACAAAGTAAATGATCAAAGTGCACAGTGGTACAGCACATGCCAGCAAGAACGCGATGAATGACATCGAAACTTCAGTAAATAAACAATACCGACACAAATTTAAGGTGCATATTGATTCAGCTTCCATTTAACTTATACACTATCATCGTAGACAGACTATGTCTGTCATGAAATAATTAAATATCGAAGTTTTTTCTCTATATTTTCTCCCTTTTCACTATTGACATTAATACGTATGCTATAATTTGTCGAGGTAAATTGCAATCCATTTCCTAGCAGTTTGTCCTGCCGTTAAGTACCCACATCGCTACGGTAGCTGGCGCAGGAGTCAGCTAAAAGTTGCCAACGAGCTAGCATAAATATTTCTGCTCGCATTCCTGCTCGCGCTTGCATTATAAATGCGACGGAATGTAGCAGTTTGTTGGGAGTTATGCGGCACCGAAAAAAGCAACAACACGGCTGACGAACAAGCAGTCATTAAAGAGGCAGCGGAGGATGGGCAACGGCTGGAAGTGTGTCCATTTCAAACGCTGCACTAAAGGACCTTCGTGAAATATGCAGGAACTTACACAGCAGATGGTTGCCCATCTGTACGCCAGTACTTTGAAATCCGATGGTGTAAGAACGACTACTCATGTATTAACTAATCCTATTGCTTGCAGTATGCCATGAAGAGATGACGCTGCACTTTAGGAAACTTGATATCGCGGCGACTTGTCCTGATCTAAAATATTTTTATTCCTCTGCATATGTTATAAAGGAAACACAGTGGTTCTCGTGGATAAAAAGCAGTATATCAATAAGACACAACAGTTCATCACAAAAAATTAAATTATAAAACTAAAATCAGATCCAACAAACAGATTCCAAACGAAGTTGAGAAACACTCTGAAAGACATTGAACTTCCGATAGAAAACAATGAAAAAGAAAAACTGGTACAAACAAATCCCAGTGCACCACCCCTCCCCAAAAAAGATTGCAGTCAGCTCAAGACGGATGTTATATAGTAACAGATGTTAACAGCTGCTGCGAAAAATGGACAAGCAAACAAACGTGTTATTTTAATTCCTTTTTCCGTATGAAATAAGTGGGAACAAGTAGAGGTTGCACACAGTGCAAAGCAAGTTCCATAGTCTTCCCGAACGTGGTCCATCTGTGGTTCCGTCGCCAAGTGATCTTTTACTTAAAGTAGCTACACACGTGCCATTATCTTCTAGATCACTCACTATATGTTCAATTTTTCATACACACATCAAAAAAGTGTTTGCATCACCTCTGTTCCGAGAGTTCCGGAACCTGTAGAACAGCCGGCCGTTGTGGCCGAGTGGTTCAGGCGCTTCAGTCCGGAACCGCACTGCTGCTACGGTCGCAGGTAAGGAATCATACCTTGGCATGGATGTGTGTGATTTTCTTAGGTTAGTTAGGTTTAAGTAGTTCTAGGTCTAGGGGACTGATGACCTAAGATGTCAAGTCCAATAGTATTTAGAGCCATTTGAACCTGTACAAAAAATTGGAATAGTGATCAACATAAACATCATTGCCGCCCTCTTTATTGCTCAAGAAACCACACATTGCATGTTGTACCACCTATATCTTCAGAGGTGGTGGTCCAGTTTGCTGTACACACCGGTACCTCTAATACCCAGTAGCACGTCATCTTGCATTGAATCATGTCTGTATTCGTCGTGGCATACTATCCACAAGTTCATCGAAACACTGTTGGTCCAGATTGTCCCAGTCCTCAGAGGCGATTCGACGTACATCCCTCAGAGTGGTTGGTGGAACACACCTTCCATAAATAACCCTTTTCAACCTATCCCAGGCAAGTTCGAGAGGGTTCATGTCTGGAGAACATGCTGGCCATTCTAGTCGAGCGATGTCTTTATCCTGAAGGAAGTCATTCACATAATGTGTATGATGGGAGCGCAAATTGTCGTCCATGAAGACGAATGCCTCGCCAATATGCTGCCGCTGTAGTTGCACTATCGGTCGGAGGATGGTATTCACGAATCGTGCAACCGGTACGGCGCCTTTCATGACATCCCCACATAATGCCACCCAAAGTAGCAGGAAACCTCCACCTTGCTGCACTCGCTGGACAGTGTGTCTAAGGCGTTCAGCCTGACCGGGTTGCCTCCAAATACGTCCTCGACGATTGTCTGGTTGAAGGCACATGCGACACTCATCGGTGAACGGAACGTGATGCCACTCCTGAGCGGTCCATTCGGCATGTTGTTGGGCCAATCTGTACCGTGCTGCATGGTGTCGTGGTTGCAATGATGGACATCGGGAGTGAAGTAGCCCATCATGAAGCCTATTTCGCACAGTTTGAGTCGTAGCATGACGTCCTGTGGCTGCAGGAAAAGCATTATTCAACATGTTGGCGTTATTGTCAGGGTTCCTCAGAGCCATAATCCGCAGGTAACGTACATCCACTGCAGTAGTAGCCCTTGGGTGGCCTGAACGAGGAATGTCATCGGCAGTTCCTGTCTCTCTGTATCTCCTCCATGTCCGAACAATATCGCTTTGCTTCACTCTGAGACGCCTGGACACTTCCCCTGTTGAGAGCCCTTCCTGGCACAAGGTAACAAAGCGGACAAGATTACACCGCGGTATTGACCGTCTAGGCATGGTTGAACTACAGACAAAACGAGGCGTATACCTCCTTCCTGGTGGAATGATTGGAACTGATCCGGCTGTCGGACCCCCTCTCTCAAATAGGCGCTCCTCATGCATGGTTGTTTACATCTCTGGGCGGGTTTAGTGACATCTCTGAACAGTCAAAGGGACTGTGTCTGTGATACAGTACCCACAGTCAACGTCCATCTTCAGGAGTTCTGGGAACCAGGGTAATGCAAAACTTTTTTTGAAATGTGTACATTTGTTGCAAGATACCCTCAGATGCCAATGTCGTACATATGCTTATCTTTAACGTCTGTCATTATTATACTCGACAAGTTATATTGTCTTTTTCGATAGTAACACTACCTTAGTCTTGCACGTTATCCGTCTTTCTTCTCTTAACTTTTTAATTTTCTATTTCCCTGCCCAATATAGATAGAATTCGATACAACTAGTCTTACCCAGATATCTGTCTGTTCACCCCCAACATTTAACAATCTAAAAAAGGACCAAATTAGAAATACAGTTATCAGTTCCTAGAATATCGTACCATTGTACAGCTTCTCTTTGGAACATAAGGCTAAACCTGAAATACAGATAGTTATAAAGTTGCAGTTATTCAATGCAGCATTTCTTATAGAAACTCAGGAAATTAATAACGCTGTAGTACTACTATTATGGGGTAATATATGAACCTGACAGACATTATAGAACAGACCCACGTATGTTTTCGTACAGTAAACAACAGGAAAATACAAAGGAAAAAACCTAAGCGTGGAGAGAATGTGTTCTATTAATATTCACAACGGATTCCCGAAGTATCACCCGTTCGCTACAAATAATGTAAGTCCAAGCCATATTTTGTCCGTTTCTCCAAATCGTTGTACGAATCTCAGAATATCAAAAGCTATGAAACTAATGTGAGAAAGGTTAATTCCAGAGACGTTTGTATTCAGTGAACATAGGTCAGTGAAGAAAATTTAACTACATCCCCTGAGTTGTAGTGGAGCAGCAGGTAAAAAATATCTCTCTCTCTTTCTTCCCGTCCGAACAGGCCTCAGAGGCCCATTGACACCGACCGACCGCCGTGTCATCCTCCGCCGATAGGCGTCCTTTGATGCAGGTATGAAGGAGTACGAGGTCAGCACACTGCTCCCCCGGCCGTTGTCAGTTTTCGTGACCGGAAACGCTTCATCTCAGATTAGCTTCTGAGTCGGCCTCACAAGGGCTGAGTGCACCCCGCTAAACTTCGTTGACTTGACGGGAACCGTTGTTTGGGAGGAGATAAGTGTTTAATGTCTCATCGACAACGAGATGTTTAGAGACAGGGCACAAAAACGGATCAGAGAAGGAAATCGGCCCTGCCCTTTCAAAACGGATCAGGGAAGGAAATCTGCCCTGCCGTTTCAAATAAACCAGTCACTGAAAATCCTAAATCAGGATGGCCGAACGTGGCCTAGAAACCGTCGTCCTCCCGAATGCTAGACCAGTATGCTAACCATTGCGCCACCTCGTTCGGTGGAGCCGATGTTACCACTGCGGCAGTTGGCAAGTACAAAATATGGTAAGATTCAAATGTGCTGTGTTCCCACCTTTCAGAAAGATATCGGACAGACTCACTGAAACCTCTGCAAAAGTAACATTTTTGAGAGTTACGGTCCAGTAAAATAAAATCGTAGGTTCTACCGACCACTTGGCCCATTGTGTCCGCCCGAGAGTTAATTGTTTCCAGAGTAGATAAGCGTACTGCCTATGTACAAGTTCCGTGTGCTCAAATAGTTTTTTCTCTGAAAATTGGAAGCAGTTATTTATCTGCTAGTATCATACTTCACATTTATCGTAAGTTACGGAACATTGGAGGTAACTCCATGGCGTTGGAGGAACTCATAAGATAATGGCTACTGCTGTCGAGAATTGGTGTTCTTTGTAGGTGAAAGTTGGGAATCAGCGTATTTTAAAATTGGGGTAGGTTTGCTATTTCTGTAGCCATGTTTGGCAATAGTATGTCTGTGACTGTATAAATTACCTTCCATATAGTTCTGATATCACTCACAAATAAAGGATATGTGTGTGTTTTTAATACAGCGACGTATATTTAAAATGTAAAATGCACACAGCTTAAAATAGAGCTTCACTTGTCGCTGGTATTAGAATTGTGTAAAACTTAATTCCTTTGACATCCGACCGTGGTTATATTAGCTGTCTACAGCATAACAAATGCTCGTATTCCGTGATGCGTTGTGTGTCACATACATCGTCTGTGTGTACCTGCCACTGGCTGTGGAGCAAACACACATTTTCCGCCGCATTTTCTGCAGGTAGGCACGGAATATCTGACAGGTGGCTCTCGCAGGATGAGGGGCGAGATAACCTGAGCGACAGAGGGAACCGCCGGCCGAACTCCAGAGCGCAGGCTAGCGGACTGCAGCGATAATGCGGGCTGCTAACTTACTCCCTGCCCCCGCGCTCTCTCTATGCCGTTACGGTACGGGCAGCGTAAGTGCGCTGCTGACGTCACAGCTTAATGCGGAAAGCTACCGTTGCTGGATCGTCGCGAGCAGATTTTGTCCGCTGCTGGACGTTACTGTCACTCTCCCTCTAAGGTGTTAGCATTTTACATGTAACCTCAGACAAAGACAGTTGTCTAAAAAGGCGAAGATAAAGATATGGTGGGTTCTTTGTGGTCATAACTATTCCTTCGGAAAGAAAGAAAATTGAGTTTATATTCTAGAAGCCGAAAAGCAGTAATTTGTGCTGACACTAATTTATTTGGCAGATATCACTAATTCATTTGACAGATACCATCAGTTTACAGTTTCCCAACTCAGTCTCACTCTGTGGCAGTGGGTAACAATGCTTCTACATTTACATGATGCTTCAGAATGCTTTTTTACACTATTGAAACACTTTGCAGCCCAACTCTTTGAATAGTATGGTTCCAGTTAAGCCATGCCTGGATGTCGTGAGACTTTCCCGAAGTAATGTTTTCAAGTTTTGTTCTTCGCTCTAGAAGAGGTGCCCCAATTATAAAGTGGCTGAGCAACGTCACCGAGTTCTGAGGACGTGAGACAATTCAGTAGGTGGCTTAAACGCTTACCTGTTGTGAACGAACTGGTCTGTTGTTAAGCTGCAGCTTTCTTGGCGGCTCAGGAATATAGAGAAACGCTTGGAGGGTTCTCAGGGATTTTGTCAGGAAAATCTGACATCTAAGTCCCTAGAGTACTAGCCATGAAGAGTGGGAGGTGCTGATATGGGAGACGCAGTGGGAAAGCCGCCATAATTCCCATGATACATTCTAGCCATCGTGCAGGGACTTTTCATAGCAATACCCTGTGGGCTGGCACCGTGTACTAATACAGGAAGTAAACAGCAGCGGTCGTTCGTTGATCTCCAATGCTAACGCAGCCCACCAATTACAAGATATTACGTCGAGAAATTAAGCACCACGAACGACAAGAATGGCAGAAAGGGAACTTAACGCTATTGCAGCGAGTCCAATCTGAAACTGATCGCGAGTCGCATCCGATATTCTTATAGGTGATACTCAAGCATCACGCCAAGCGACTCGCACGCTGTTCTGCTTTGAGCATTCTGACATTGCCTTCTGGAGTCATATAAGTCAATTTTCCACTCAGTTTCCAGGCTTCTAGTCTGATTGCTGCATTCATTAGGATGCCTGTTGTCACTTTCTGACATTCTCATTTTTCATTCCACGTTGGATGATCTTTCTGTTGATCTTAAGTTTGAGTAATTAAGTATTCGACTGCGTTCCCGCTATCCGCAGTCAACAGGCTTCGCATGTATACGGATATCCGTTGAGTGGTGGCGAGTACAATAGAGCTGTGTTTACTGCTGGGAAATGGTTTTATCTGGAGGTCACTTAGGCAGGGAGTGCGGAACAAGAATCGAATTAAGCTGCTCCGAATATCGCCCAAAAGCCCCAGTTCATGGAGTTAAAAAATGCTGGTTGTCATTCAGCACCCATGTGAAACCACGAGAGACTCGCCGGGACATACCACCGATTCTGTTATGCTTTATTGCCAAGTCATGTATGTGACCAGTCAAATAACAAATTTGTCATCCTAAAATTCAGGGAAAAATCGAACAATTAACAAAATTTTAAGAGTCGTACCACGTTCGTTGGATTTTCGGCTAAAATAGAGGGCAAATTGACCGGAAATGAGTCACCGCCCTTTGGCCCGGAAGTAAAACACAATTTAGTAAAGTGTGGCGCACTGTAATCTGTGCATCACAAGCACGGGAACTGGAGGGTCTTCTCGCCGTAGCAAGAATCCCTTTGTCATAGGACTATCACCTATACAAAGACGAATAAAGAGGACCTTATGCCGCTTACATCGTTGGAAGGAGGCGCGCCACAGGCGCGTTGTGTACTTCAGTAGACGCACCTTATTTTCTGTCACTTCCAGCCACTCTTCATCCCACTGACACATGACTCTGTACCTGAACAGTGAGAGGACAGCATGCAGGGGATGGCACATAACAGGGAATCGCGACACGCCTCCTTGGCTGCTACATCCACTCTTCCGTGCACCGCAACGTCCATGTGCCCTGCCACCCAGCAGAAAGACACTTCCTTCTGCAGCCCTTGTAGTTAGAGGAGCGTCCTGGATATTATGGATTACTATATCTGATAGGTACAAACGCTGCAGAGAGTGAGGATCACTACAGGGAATAGGAGCAGACGAATTTAGCACTCGAAGTAGGTTTCAAATGATCCAGTGTCCGCAACTTCCCGTGTAATTTCGCGTCGACGATAGTAAAGTTTTGAGGCAGTCGGAGATTGGGGACGCGATGAGGGAAAAGAACAGAGGATCCTAGACCCTGATGATTATTCACCTTACTAGAAACTGCTTTCTAACTCGAGCACAACCACGACTTGTACGAGGAGCTTCCGGTATCTGCCTTATTCGGAAAATCTATTATACTCTGATTAGTACAAACAGTATCACGTTCAGCCAAAGTCGACAACCGTGCTGGCCATTCAAATACGATATATTACGTTTATGTTAGCTCGTAATAGTGATGAAATGGAAATAAATAGTACGTGTTTCTTGATTAGTGGTCTTTTGGCATTCAGTAACTGCAGACAACAATGTTTACGGTCTGTAGTATGAGCGAGTATGCTTCGATTTCTCCCCGGGAAACGTGAGAAACTATTCTAAGCCAGACAGGATTGGAAAAAACAGAAAAGTTCACCGTAGATAGCTGCTTTTGCATCTTTTGAAGCAAGGAATTTAATGTTTTGTCCTCTTCTGCAACAGATCCAATTGTTCATAATTAACTTGACAACAAGTGAAGAAAACTAATTACGCCAACATGTGATAAATTGAATTTGAGACAAGTTTTGAAATCAGTTAATGTGATTGTGTCAAACTACCGTTATTCCAAAGATCCTCATCTATACCTACATGAACACTCTACAAATCACATTTAAGTGTCTGGCAGAGGGTTGATCGAACCACCTTCACAATTCTCTAGTATTCCAATCTCGTATAGCGCGCGGAGAGAGCGAACACCTTTCCGTACTAACTCTGATTTCCCTAATTTTATCATGGTGATCGTTTCTTCATATCTAGGACGATGTCAACAAAATATTTTCGCATTCGTAGGAGAAAGTTGGTGATCTGAATTTCGTGAGAAGATTCCACCGCAACGATCAACGCCTTTGTTTCAATGATGTCCATCCCTAACCCTGTATCATTTCAGTGACACTGTCGCCCCCATTTCGCTATAATACAAAACGTGCTGCTCTTCTTTGAAAGTTTTCGATGTATTCCTTCAATCCTATCTGGTAAGGATCCCACACCGTTCAGCAGTATTCTAAAAGAGCACAGACAAGCATAATGTAGGCAGCCTCGTTAGAAGATATGTTTTATTTTCTAAGTGTCCTGCCAATAAAACGCAGTCTATGGTCGCCTGCCCCACAACATTTTCTGTGTGTTACTTCCAGTTTAAGTTATTCGTAATTGTAATGCGTATGTATTTAGCTGAATTTACGGCCTTTATATTTGACTGATTTGTCGTGCAACCGAAGTTTAACGGATTCCTTTTAGCACTCATGTGGATGACCTCACACTTTTCGTTATTTAGGGTCAGTTGTAGATTTTTGCACCATACAGATATATTTTCTAAATCGTTATGCAATTTGTTTTGATCTTCTGATGACTTCACTAGTCTATATACGACAGCGCCATCTGCAAGCAAGCTAAGACGGCTCCTCAGATTGTCTCCCAATTCGTGTGTGTAGATAAGGAAGAGCAAAGGGCCTGTAACAGTACCTTGGGAAACGCTGAAATCACTTCTGTCTTACTCGATTACTTTCCGTAAACTACTAAGAACTTTGACCCATCTGACAGGAAATGAATCCAGTCACATAACTGATACTATATTCCCTAGTCATGCAATTTCACTATGAGCCGCTTGTGTGGTACAGTGTCAAAAGCCTTCCGGAAAACCAGAAATACGGAATCGATCTGAAATCCCTTGTCAATAGCACTCAACACTTCATGCGAGTACAGAGCTAGTTGTGTTTTACAAGAACGGTGTTTTTTAAGCCCATGTTGACTGTGTGTCAAATGGTTCAAATGGCTCTGATCACTATGGGACTTAACATCGGAGGTCATCAGTCCTCTATAACTTAGAACTACTTAAACCTAACTAACCTAAGGACATCACACACATCCATGCCCGAGGCAGGATTTGAACCTGCGACCGTAGCGGTTGATCTTCGTATGAAAGATGATAATGATGATGATGGGTTTGTGGGGCGCTCAACTGCGTGGTTATCAGGACCCGTACAAATTCCCAACCTTTGCTCAGTCCAATCTCGTCACTTTCATGAATGATGATGAAATCATGAGGACAACACAAACACCCGATCATCTCGAGGCAGGTGAAAATCCCTGACCCCGCCGGGAATCGAACCCCTACCCCGTACTAGGGAAGCGAGAACGCGACGAGGTCGCATTTTGGTTCATTTGCAAGTAGTGAGATGGCTCAGTTACACATGTTCGAGAAGGTAGATGTGTTTACTTGCATAAGAAGCTACAGTTAGTTCGACTGAAAAAGCGCATACAACGCCAGAAAACAGTTGAAATGGATACAAAAATGTAATATTCATTCCACTCCATCGCCGGCTGAATGATACACCTACCGGTTTTCGTAGATATATATAAAAAATAAACACCTACAGTTGCAATATTATTTTTGATTTAAAAGTAAAGTGTAACACCATGGTTAGGCATCATCAGATTACGTAGAAAGGTCAGATACAGTTCACTGGATCAGCTACCAAAACTCTTCGTCAGCCACATACGCATAAAACCGTCTGGATGAAAATCTTGTTGTCAGAATATCTAAAACGAACTGTGGGAACCTTTGTCATGATATAAACTCCTCCCACACAGGCCATGAAGGTCCAAAGGTACCGTCTGGTCGCCGTGTAATCCTCAGACCATAGGTGTCACTGGATGCGGATATGGAGGGGCATGTAGTCAGCACACCGCTCTCCCGGCCTTATGGCAGCTTCCGAGACCGGAGCCGCTACTTCTCAATCAAGTGGCTCCTCAGTTTGCCTCACAAGGGCTGAGTGCACCCCCCTTGCCAGCAGCGCTCGACAGACCGTATGGTCACTCATCCAAGTGTTAGCCCAGTCCGACAGCGCTTAACTTCGGTGATGTGACTGGAACCGGTGTTACCACTGCGGCAAGTCCGTTGGTTTGTACTGGTATAGCAGCGAAGACAAATAGGCCATAGTATCAGAAATGCAGTTGAAATACCACTGTTAAGAGAAGCGCAAGAAGCTCTAACGGAATGAATAAATGGCTGTGCGAGTGCTGCAACCTGAGCTGACAAAGAAATGAAAGATTCAACTTGAACAGGATGTGATGCGTTCTATCCAGTATTTGGAGTATATGAACAAGACTTCTATCAATGCAACAGCAGTAATCTGTGAATTAAAATCGACTCCTGTCTGTCTAAAGTTTCTGGAGCAGCCCGCAGTTGCAAGCCGCCTCTATATTCGTACATTCGTATCCAGTAATTCTAGTGCCTCTTAGCTGTTTGGCAACCAAACCAACATGTACGAGTGACTCTACTTACAAAGCATTTCGTTCCTGTGCCTATATGTTGTGTCTATATCACCATGACCATTTTAATATTGCTCCATTTTTCTCTAAAATGCAACATTGCATCAGTTGTAAGACTGCAACATTTATATTAGATCGCTCTTTGCGATGAACAGTCATATTATTAACTGTGTCATTGACTGACACTGGCTAGCAGTACTGAATGTTTGGTAGTTAATACGGGCCCAAGCGTCCCTCAGAAACCGCTATCGACTGATGAGGGGCTGGGAAGAGACTTGTCATACTCTGCAGAGGCAGACATTAACTGCCCTGAGAGAGAGCAGCGCATGGCCGGCTTACGATGCTGGAGGAAGCTGAACCTTTGTAGTGCAGTCAGAGCGCGTGGAAGCTTGCTCCCTAGCGGGACGGAAAAGAATTTCAAAGTAGCGTAACCGGAGAAAGATTGTTGCCGGCGGAAGAAAGTGAAAGGATACTCTTTCAGTGAGAAGGAATGTACGGACACACAAGCGATAGTCGCGAGATATCTTCTAATGAGGAGCACTTGTGCATACTTTCCACCATAAAGCAGAGACGCTAATTTAACGGGCGGATGTAGGAGGGGTAACGAAACAATCCAGAAAATCTTTTGAGAGGGGTATGAGCTTCAGGTGATTGGTTGGCATATTCATGATCCATATAGAGGGCGGTAATGTTTTTGCGATTCATCGTCTGAGTGCAGGCATAGGAAGCAGGGTACGGCGTGAGCGAGAGCTTTTCTCCGAAGATCTATTGAGAGCAGTTCCCTCCGGGGATCGAGCTGGACTCTTCGCTGGCGAGAGCCATAGTGCTGAATCAGGTGGTTATATTTTAAGATGTGTTGCTTTCGGCACAGTGACGTTCTCGCTTCCCGCGCCAGGGTTCCCGGGTTCGATTCCCGGCGGGATCAGGGATTTTCTCTGCCTCGGGATGACTGGGTGTTGTGTGCTGTCCTTAGGTTAGTTAAGTTTAAGTAGTTACAATTTCTAGGGGACTGATGACCATAGATGTTAAGTCCCAAAATGCTCAGAGCCATTTCAACCATTTTTTCGGCACAGTGAGCGCGTGAAGTCGTTTCTCCATGACAGAGTTGTTATTCTGTTTACTCGACTGACGATTCCTTAGCTCTCTGTGAATTCGTGACACAACATTGAAGTTATTCTTTACGGGAGAATATTTAAGTCAGATTCCTGTTACTGACTCGTGAAGAAACGGAAATCTTGACTTGTGTTCCGTCTTGTCCTTGTAATTTGCGAACGGTATGTTGCGTCCACTGTGTGTACAGAGAATTGCAGATACGCCACCTGCACAGCGGCCAAAGACCCTACTGTCTTTACTTGAATAGGCGATATACGCACTCCAGTTCGGTGGACAGGAAAACGCAAACAGTAAACGTGTTGAGTTCCATCTGAGTGTCGACTGAGCGTTTTCTGAAAGTGCCAGTCAGTGTAGGTTCAAATGGTTCTAAGCACAATGGGACTTAACATCTGAGGTCATCAGTCCCTTCGACTTAGAACTACTTAAACCTAACCAACCTAGGGACATCACACACATCCATTCCCGAGGCAGGATTCGAACCAGCGACCGTAGCAGCCGCGATAGTTCCGGACTGAAGCGCTTAGAACCGCTCGGCCACCACGGCCGGCGGAGTGTAGGTCTTCTGTGTCTCACCACCAATCAGTGTCAGCGAACTTTCTATCTGTCCAAGGAAAGTGAAACATACGTTCTGTTAATCTCGAAATTACCTCTAGTGTATGATCCAATATTCTGAAATTCATATTTATACAATTTTTTGCATTCTGCATGTTTTTTGAGAATAAATAATTTACGGTATCCACGTTCAGATTTAGTGTAATAACGTCCCAGTAGGAATCAGTGGCTTGATGTGCTAAACTGATGTAAAATCTGACACAATACTTCGTTTTATGGAAATCTTTAAGTGTAGGTTGTCAGTGACAGGGTCATCTCAATTATTTCTAGGCCTAAGAATTCCACTGGAGAGACAACGTTAGCCAATTGGACATACACACGCCGTATGTTACACACACCACAGGGAACACTTCTTTATTTATTTCCTTAGCGTTTGCAGCCTCTGGTTTCTCTTTATTTTCTACGTACAGTGTGACAATTACTGAAATACATGAAAAAACGCGAATTAGTTACAAACTAGAGCGTTCACCCACTTTATTCAACATGAAACGTTACTACAGATTTACGGATTTAGGTTATGACATATTCGATATGCCTGGCATCATTGGCGAAGATGTGGCGCAGGCGAATAGCCGAATTCTGCATGACCCGCAGAAGTATCGGAACATCGATGCTGTTGATGTCGTCCTGAATGGCTGTTTTCGTTTCAACAATGGTTTAGGGTTTATTGCTGTACACCTTATCTTTAATATAGCCCCACAAAAGGAGTCTCATGTGTTCAGATCGGAAATTACGGCGACCAATCGTGACCCTTGCCAGTGGCCTCTGGGTACCCCAAAGCCTGAATGCTATCTCGAAAGTGCTCCTTCAGGACATCAAACACTCTCCTGCTTCTATGGGGTCGAGCTCCATCTTGTATGAACCACATCTTGTCGAAGTCAGTGTCACTCTGGACAATGGGGACGAAATAATCTTCGAAAACCTTGACGTACTGTTCGGTATCACTGTGCCATCAAGGAATGTCGCATCGATTATTCCGTGACTGGATATTGCACACCACACAGTCACCCGTTGAGGGTCGTGATACTTCTTGATCGCGAAATGCGCATTCTCAGTCCCCCAAATGCGCCAGTTTTGCTTATTGACGAACCGATCAAAATAAAAGTGGACTTCGTCGCCAAAGCAAACCAGGTATGCGCATATTAATTCTCATCATAGACGTCAATAATTCTTGTTTACTATAGCTGTTTGTCCAGCTCTAACTATATTCACCTTTCTCTTGTGTTATTTCCGCCTAATTGGGAAATCGGCGTTGTAAAATTCAGTCTCAGGACTTTGCTACCTTACACGAATCATAATTTTTTGTAGTAGACACAATATTAGTAATTTCTTCGGACTTGCCGTTTGGTGTCATAAAGTAAAGTAGTGACAGTATATTGTATCTAAGGTTTTCGCAATGAAATATCGGGCCATGAATGAGCTCGGCATATGAAATTTATTATGCTCTTGCTCACTAAATACTTCCCGTCGTCGCTGAAGCCATATTGGTGGCACGTTGGGTGAAAACATAAGCGCTTCAAATAGTGGAGAGTAGACCGTGCTCAGGTGTTAATTGCTCGTCTCTCACCTCGACTGTGGAGCCCTACTGCTAATGCATGCAGTGCTCGCATAACACGCCGCTGCATCACGCCACACATTCGATCGTAATTCTGGAGAAAGCATTCCACAACACGTAACAGAATTTTATAGTGTGTGTCACTTTATTTTCCATTAGTACCTCCACTTTGATAGTCGAAACACTCCCATCTACTAACGATCAAGTGGAAAACAGCTGATGTAATAAGTAAAAGTACTTATGTTACGCGTTGTTGGTTTATTACTAAAGGAGCACCAAAGGTGTGCGAATACATTGATGCACAGCTAACGGAATTAGTAGACAAACAATTTGTTCCCAATACGAGCTCCAGAGCGTCACAGCCAACCAGAAATCTTACAAGAAAGATGTAGTAGGGTTTGTAATTACTACGAGGTTTCACACACCCCACATAATGAACCGTAAAATAACAAGCTGATACCAGCATCGTCTTCAGAGACCACTTTGTGTCTTTTGATAGTCCGAGGTACGACGGACAAGGATAGACCGACGACAAACATTTAACTCCTGCTCCCGCATCGTCGTCCTGAACAATTTACTAGTAGGGGTGATTTCCTATTGATTTCCTCAGATGTATCATGAAGTGGCACGTTCGTAGTGTTTGGATGACTGTGAGAAGTAGCGAGGCAGTGCAGTTTTGCATTGCTGTTGACAAAAGGAAGGCAGCAGGTAGATGCACCGCCGGATGGTTCACCATCCACTGTGCCACATACTCCCACTCTGTGAAACACTGCAAAAATATTTGTAATTCAAGACAGGATCAGATTACAGGCATGATGGGGTCCTAAGAAAAAGGGCTACCGATGGGATAAGCCGCCTATCCCTCCCTTCCCCCCCCCCCCCCCCCCCCTAAGCCACGTGGTGACTTTATCGAACCACAGGGCTAGTACTGGGAAGAAGGCCTACTGTTCTAGTGTGCCGAGATCACTGGGCCAACGGCGATCGAGTTCCCCCTCCCCCTTTTTTTTATTGTCCCATTTGTGTTTCATCATTCGTTCGAGGTCTGTACCCGTTGGTGAAGGATTCTGTGTTCGTCTCTTTGCAAGTAATAACAGGCATAGAACAAAAATCTGGTTTATTAAAAATAATTTTTACAGAACATTTTGTTCCGTAGTTACTTTGAAATATAACGGTTTTATTTGATTTATTTTATCGAAAACTTTTCAAATTGAGATAATGGCTCTGAGCACTATGGGACTTAACATCTGTGGTCATCAGTCCCCTAGAACTTAGAACTACTTAAACCTAACTAACCTAAGCACATCACACACATCCATGCCCGAGGAAGGATTCGAACCTGTGACCGTAGCAGTCGCGCGGTTCCGGACTGAGCGCCTAGAACCGCGAGACCACCGTGGCCGGCCAAATTGAGATACACCAGAGAGATATCAACTACTGATTATTTACATACTTTTATACAATACAGCGAAACTAGCTGGTATGACTAGCAATAGGTGAAGAAAAAACCACAATCACACGGATTTGTACATAGCATAGTAGATATTCATACACACACGTATGGGAAGTGGTCCTTACTACTATTCCACACAAATATGGCATATGTACATGTTCTCTCTCTCTCTCTCTCTCTCTCTCTCTCTCTCTCTCTCTCTCTCTCTCTCTCTCTCTCTCACTCACTCTCTCTCTCTGTCATCCAAGTGAATAGTGTGAATATAGGACGGTGCCGATCCGTCACCACGGATAAACCGTTTGTCAACATGACGCGACAATCCAATTTTCTGCTGCAGCGCAGTATGGATCTTATGGCCTCGTGAGCTAAAGACTACATGGATGGGGCACCAAGTGCGGAGCAATACTAATGCCCTCGAGCAGATGCCTCCTGTAATCTTCGACCGAGAGAACCTTTGAGGCTGCACGATGCACATCCTTAGCCCGACTTTGTGTGGCGCCTGTATATGTACGGCGGACGTAAATTTTGGAACTGAGACCTATAAACTCACAGTGTGTGAACTATTAATCTCGTTCTTCAGCAGGCCTATAACCTGGTTGTTTTGAGGTGTAAGGGCGTAAGGATTGTCAGCTGTGTACCCGGACGTGTCGAATCCTTCAGGATGGTATCTTGTTACCTGATACGGTATCGCAGCGTTTCAATAGAGGAAACGATTTCCGTGTAAAGTAACTTTGGATCGGCAAACTTTGATCTATCGAACTGATACCGGGAGGTGTACTTGAGGAGTTTCGGAAATTCCATTACACACAACTGATATAACCAAGTTTCATGAACTCTACCGCAAACTTAGGCCTCTTCAGAGCGGCCAATCGTTGGTGAATGATAGTGACGAACTTAAAATTTGGCCTAGGGATGTAATTCTTGGTAAGATAAATGAATTTTGTGACGCTTTCTTAGATTTTCCATAGTTGTCCAGAAAACTGAAGAGTTCATTTATTTTAAAAAATCCTTTTCGAAATGAAACGGTGCGATAGCTCTCATTTCTGTATTCACATCTATTTACTCCTTCAGCCAGCAGGTTGAAGGAGATGGTGTGGGTGAATTTGGTGTCATTCCCAAACTGAGACACTGCTGCCAGTTTCTGTAGGCCTAGTGCATGATGTGTCTCTGTTTGTTACCCAGTATCACCAGCAGTTTGCAAATGGAACCACTGCATCGGATTAGTTGCTCCGGACACAGCGGCAAGTTGCTACGACCGCCATGCAAACTGGCAGTATATGCTAGTTCTACCTCCACGACATGTGCCTTACCAGTCTACATATTTGAACTTACCAATCTGTCAAGTTCCTTTTTGGACAGCCGTTGTAAACCTACAGTCGTTAGAGATGGCATAGTGTGCCCAAACAGGCTGTTAGCATCCAAATACAGGATGTAACTCACACGGTTAGAACGTTTGTACTCCTTTTTCATTCGCGGGTTATTCATCTTTGCGTGTATGGAAACGCAATCGAAATCTCCTGCGTATGCCGTATTCGAAAAAAATCAACATTTCAACATCGGTCAGCACTTCGATATCGGCATGTCTTTCTTTAAGATTGCGTCCCACGAAAGCCCTAGCGCTATGAAGTAAAAGACAGTATCCAGGCCGTACGTATCCACGCAGACACTCAGTAATTTCTCCAAAACATCCGCTGGCATGTACACACCTGTGTCCATGTACAGGCGGGCATATTCCCCTGAAGCAGGGATGCCGAACTCCAGCTAAACATTTCCCGCATGCCGGTACTCTGCATCCGTTATGGCTGTGCCTTTACGTTTACTGGTGAATGCGGCTGTCCGGGCAATGTTATTTCGTCGAGTCTCTTCTTCGAGTCTAGGTATTTGTATAAAGACCCCCTGTTTCGTCACAAGCTTGAAGTTTGCGTCATCGAGACGTGCATCTCTAGTGATGCGCATGTCCTGATGCACTCTCTCACTAAGTTTCTGAATAGGTGCATGCATGAAACAAGGGAAGCCAGGAACCAGAGCTCTATTTTTGAGGTCATTCGTTTGGAGGAGGTGGTGTATTTTTCAACGTTATCTCCTTTTAGGCCGATGTCACCCCAGTGCTCAACAAGAAAATGAGCATGATATCCACTCAAATTGTGAAAGAAAACGGGTACGTGGCGCGGAAGTTGTGATTTCAAGTTACATATGTTGTGTGCTGTCAAGTGTTAGATTAGTAACGAAAAATTCATGGTCTGACACGTGTTCCGTTCCTTTGCGTAATAACCAAAAGTCGGCTAATATTTTTGTGTTGTACCGTACAGCCATAGAGGGGCGCCGCATGTGCCGAATTGATTTCCATGAAAACAAATACTGAAGTAACATAATGGATGCTTTTCGTATAAAAACCGTTAATCCGGTGTGCCAGCCGTTCAGCCCAGCAACATTTTTCCGGATATCGCCGACGCTTGTTTTCCACATGGTCGACGAGACTGTTTACCCCAAGAGACAGGTGGGAGGGCGTCAGTCTCCCTGCCTCCCTCTCGTTTAACTTTTCCGGACATCGATGTTTTTCGTTAGCCACGTGTAAATGGTCACATACTAACGTGACCAGCCCAAAGGGTTTCTTGTTGGGAACTGCAACAAAGAACTTTCATGAGAAATGTTGGTTATTATTTCTTTTTCTTTCTTCATTGTATGACAGAGAAATGGTGGAGATATTGACGTGATGAGTTTTGGTAAGAGTAAACGCCTGTGTTCCATCGTGTCAGAGGGATTGTTCAACGAATCAATGTCTGGACTGCACAGTAGGACACAGTGAATCCTGAATGAAGGAAGTATACCAAATCGGGTAATCGCAGTTAACGCATATATAGATGGCTGAAAATAAAGTGAAGATGTGAAACAACACAGTCAGTACGATGTTACATCATATTACCCGATCGCTACAGCGTGAAAATTGGACTGATGTTCCCGTCCACGCTGATGTCATCTTGTAGATCAGACAAGACACAAAATTACTTGTCGATCTTAAATATAAATACAGAAGAGGTGTTTGATAAACGACACCAAAATGAGCTATTGTTAGTGAACATTTTAGTTTCATATGTTATATTAAGTTAGTTACGCGGTTTCCCCCGTCGGAGGTTCGAATGCTCCCTCGGGGATGGGTGTGTGTGTGTCGTCCTTAGCGTAAGTTAGTTTAAGTTAGATTAAGTAGTGTGTAGGCTTAGGGACCGATGACCCCAGAATTTTGGTCCCATAAAACCTTACCACAAATTAATTAATTATTAAGCTAGTTAGGCTGACGGAAACCAGTCGGGTATTAACCTGTTTCATCCACAGATTATGTAACAGTAACATTTTCTACGTTATGGTCATATGAGACGTGTGGGCGGAAACAAAATACTTCAGAAAGTGTGGCAGTAGAGACAACCAGGAAGGCGGAAATGGTAGAACTGCAAAGGCCATGTCGGGAAGACAGCTGGCAGAAAATACTTGGACGGATGAAAAGGCACGGAAACTGGATTGCGGTAGCGACTAACGATGTTGTTAAATAAGTGCTGCAAGATATATATTCAGTATGCCATTTGATATGTTAGACTGAAATGAAAGTAGACACGCAGTATTGTCGCTTGTTGTTCCCAGGAAGATACTTCTTCAAAAAATGAAGAACAGAAGATTAACCAACAGTAAACACAGCGATAAAAGTGACTGATAATGTTAAATCGTTGTTATAAACTGAGAGAGGAAATGCAGTTGTGGAGACAATGGACACGTGTTGAGGAGTGGAGTTCAAATGCCCGTTTGCCTATGGTAACTGACGTTCCTCGCCAAAGACGAAAGTCGGTTGCTTAAACGAAGTTTCTGCGTATTTCGTGCTTCATCACTGTTCAACTACATCTACGTGAGTTGACTAAGTGTAAAAAAAAAGATAAGAAGTTTACCAAAGCAGTTATTTAGAGAGAAAATCCACCCAGTGCGTAATTTTTCTTGTCTCGTGTAACGTAAAATTTGGCAGTATTGATAGTGTTGATGTTGTGATTTAATGAGTCTTCGACAACTGTGTGGTCGCAGTGACGTTCTCCAGGCAACAACAGTTCATGGAAAACAGTAACGAAGTTTGCACCTTGTGCTTTGGACAACGGCCCTTGCGTAAAAATGATTGATATTCGATCTACAACTGAACTCTACTTTGATAATAGGCTGATTTCCCCATTCAGTTCTCAAGATCACTTTAACATTTTTAGATCTTTTTTCTAAAGTAAACGATATTAAGCACACGCCACTTTGAACAATCGTAAGAACTCTTCCGACGCAGAATACCAATTGTTACCCACTAAAAGCTACTCAAACATCATCGTTGCAAGTGTGTCGGCGTATATATTAGGTATTAAATATTTATATTTTGACTGTGGATGATCATAATGAGCGAGTGCCAACTATAATAACTATATCGGGAATTTCTTGATGCTACTTAGGAAATATGGTGGCGATGATTTGTAATTTATGTAAGCAATTGCGAAGCAGTTTGATGAGTTTTATAGTTTTATTGGTCGTGTTCGATATAGTGTGCCCTTACTTTCTCTGGTTTGAGGCTCGCATTCGCGACGATCACGGCACTTATTGGTGATCATCACATATTTATACTTTTCAGTGAGTTTATGCGATCCTAAGCGATGGAAAAACTCCTTGAAACGATCACGATGAAACATAAACAAATGGGCGATACGCCTCACCTCGCATGTTTTACTTCCTGTTGTCAGAACGCAACACATTCGTGCGACGACCGGTTAACGATGACGTATCTAGCACCGCTCCACAAAGATACCATAGTGAAATATACCATGGAATTTAATGATTAGAAACAAATTGCCACTAAGTGTCATGTTTTGTTAATACAACACTTCGATTAGAAATTATTGCGATAATTTAGATCCAGTAATCTATATTCTGTATTTGTTTCCCACGGCGTGGAGCCGTCAGTTCACTTTTGAATCCCGATAGTCGACTGTATCTCTTAATTGAAGAGGAGTATTTCTACAAGTGTGTCGTGCCGTAAATGCCACCACATATCAACGAAAGTGTTCCCATTTACAGAGTGGTTCGCAGAATAAGCGTCTTATGGGACCAATACACGAGAGTAGTTAAAAATAGACCATTTTTGTGGAATTTAGTTCATTGGTATCATGATCATATACTCTCAAAAGGATTTTCGTGAAAAATTTTTTGAAGGACATTTATTTTATTTAACATTGTGTATTTTGTCGCTCACACTCGGATTTGCTGCGACAGTGGGATTTTACGTTCAGTTCTTCCTTACCACGTATCTAAATTTGATTCTCTTAGTTAGGATCACAATTGGTAGCGACATGGTATGTGCACTTTGGATAAAGAACTTACTCATGGAAACCGTCCGTCATATACACGTGCAGGTGGGACGGACACGTATCAAACTTTCCATACCACTTTGGATATATTGCCAAGTGTTACACATTACAAGAATTATGGATTATTCGTGGGGAGAATATGGTCTTAGGTCTCCACCGTTGTGACAGCTGTGGAATACAAGATGCCGAAAGATCTATCAAATTAACGACAAAAAATGTGAGCCAGTCAAGTAGATTATGCAAAACAAAGCTCGAGGACAAACTGGAGGCAGAAGAATGAATGGCTCTGAGCACTATGGGACTTAACTTCTGAGGTCATTAGTCCCCTAGAACTTAGAACTACTTAAACCTAAGTAACCTAAGGACATCACACACATCCTTGCCCGGGGTAGGATTCGAACCTGCTACCGTAGCCGTCGCGCGTTTCCAGACTGAACCGCCTAGAACCGCTCGGCCACTTCAGCCGGCGGAAGCAGAAGAAGACAAAACATATGCATCAGGCTGTTTTCAATCATCTGTATGTGCTCAAACTGATTTTATTCAAAACTGATTTCCGAGGTACAAGAGACCCTTTTTCTGAAGAACTACTCAAGATCATTCATTGAAATTTTCTGTGCATCTAGATGACAACCTTCTTCAACTATGGAGATTCAAATAACGTGAAATTATATACTATTTTCTTCTAAATAAAATTATAAGTTAAGAAAAATTTATTAGTAGGTACTTATATATTGCAGAAATTTCACTTTCATACATTCAATAGTCTTCTCACACATGGGACCAAGATTTGGTGTAAGATGGACAAGGTAGGCCACGTATTCGTCTCCTTAACAAATGTAAAATAAACTTGTCGTGCTCTGAGCACCAATGACGATGGGTGCAGACTGTGACGGGGGACAGAAGACACTTAGCCGGCCTGGCGTGCAGTGCCAGATGGTAGTTTGGCGGCGGCGATAATGCCCCGTGGGTGTGACGAAATCACCAACCAGGGCCTGCCGCTGGCCGGGTTAACGGCCGCCCGTAAATCCAGAGCGTATGGCGTGTAATTCAGCCCAGCAGCGCACGGCCGCAGTGCGTCGCGGCAGCCACGTCCGTATCACGAACGGTACGACCTTTTGTGAGAAATTAGCCACGTACTTGTTTACTTAACCTTACACCTGAGTGACTAATTTCGAGAAAAATCCAAAAGTATCACGAAAGAGTATATGTTGCACGAAAAAATACCGTGCTAACCAGTGGTGCTACCATACTCTAACGCCATCAGACTTAACAGACTGTAGGATGACATTTGGCTCTTCCACAGTGTGATGAGACATCATGGAACCTGTTGCCATGAGGCATTGTTTATTTATGTTATTATTGTGACTGTGCTCCAAAACTTTAGTATTTGCTCAAAAATTCTATCCCTACTGGTAAATATTGGTGTTGGTTGCTTAGTTAATTAGAGTGGCTTTCATGCCACATCTGGTAAGCAGAAATATTTACCTCTGATTTCTCACTGTTTCTAATCAGTGTTGCTACGACATACCTGCTTTCAGGATGGGGAGGAGCACCGGATCCGGATCGAATCCACCCCGCGAATTAACGAAGAGGGTTGCTGTGGCGACCACCTGGATGTAGTTTTTCGGCGGATGCCCACAGTCCACTAGGTGAATACCGGGTTGCTACCTAAGCCTCGCCTCAGTTGCACGATTCGCAAACATTTAGGAAACCATCGCTCAATTTCACACGCAAACAGTTGAGGTACACACATTCTGTCCCGGCAGGTAACGGCCGGTGACAGGAATGGCATCCGACATGCCAAATCGGTTAGTAACCAGGCCGACATTGCATCGACGTGGGTAAAAAGACAGAACAACAGAAGCAGATGGTTGCTACGACATAGGCTGAAAGTGAAAGTTTAGCCTGTTGTTGCCTGACCTCTTATGTTACCGTGTAACCAGCAGGTCAAGATAGATTTTGGAGAAAGTTGTGAATTAAAATACGCATCCATGTTACTCATTGCGTATCTCAATCTAATACTAGTAAATCTGTAATCATCTACTACTACCCTTAGCATTATCGGCGAATTTATGCGAGACACACTGGAAGATCTGTGAGCAACTTCCAATTAGATCGATGTATTCAAGTGGCTGATAAACAAAGGAGCTTAATATTGTTGATTCACAATTAATGCTTAACTTAATTCAGATAACTTCGAACTTACATGGTGTAATTAGTTATTGCTGTTGATCTTAAGATAACAAATACACAACCTTTTATGTCATGGTTTTCTTTACAATCGGTAATCTATTCAGAATTAAACATTGTGCTACTTATGTGTATCTCCGATCAGATATCATCCTAATCGCTTGCCTACTGTTCATAAGTACGACTAAACCGACTGTATTTAACCCTTGTAGCATTTCTGTAGTTCTTTGTTTAACGGTTGAACTTCCTCGAGCACCCTCCAAAAAAAAAAAAAAAAAAATGTATTTTATTTAAAGCGAGCTCCCACATTTGAGTAGTCCTTTTACGGAGACACGTAAATGGGATGAGAGTGCTGTAAGCAGAGCAAAAGCCAGACTGCGTGTGGTGAGAGAGATGCAAATGGCTACCGCCCTTAAATTAACCGCCGCCTTCAAGCTCGTGTTCCGGCACGATAACACTTCACGTCGCAGAAGACTCATTAATCTGTGGGCTCTTATCATCATACTTATATAGCAAGTGTCCCGCGCTTTTTAAACGCTTTATTCATTGAAACAGAATTTATGTAGCGGCGGCGCCAAGGGGCCGTTTATCAGTCTATATTTTAGAGCGAAATACTTGAACCAAACCCGCAGGGGGGAGCGGCCGACTTTCTGGTCATAAAACATCTCCTACTTCATTCGACAATACGCTCTATAATGTCTAACTAGCTATGTTCATTCTGTTCAGATCTTTACGCTGCCTCGTAAATTATGGAAAATGCGCTACCGCTGTCTTGAGCAATCAGTAGTCGTTAAGAAACTCAAACTACACTCTGTAGCCTTCTGGCAAAGATCTTATGTTTCCCACTGGGTTACAAATGATCGACTTCTTCGGACAACGCGGCCTTCTTGAGAAGGTAGCGCTAGAGTCGCCATAACGACTAAATATAAACTATGACGTTCCTGTTGGCGAACAGGTCATCTGAATGACAGTAGCTCAAAGCATAGGCACAACACGAATTTTCATGGGAGTCAGATACAAGAGGTGTTGCCGGGAGTGATGTCGGCGGAAGGGTGTCTCCTCTGCAGTTGTATGGTGACATGGCGTTTCAACATCATCACGCCAGTAGCGTATTGCACGTTCATCCATTCAACTAAACTAGCTGCTGCGAAATGCGAATTCTGTAGTCGAAGTGGGCGAAAGTCGGTTAGCTCAGGTTGTGACTGCGAATATAACGGCCATAGTGCAACAGAACACTCCCAACTTCACAACTGCATTGTGTGAACCGCCGTGTCCTCGGCACTCCACAGAGATCATGATCGCTTTGAGCAAAAACAAAGCTCACCCGGTATTAATGACCGTTGCTGAGTGATGGTACGAATTCGTCAAAACAACTTCGAAACGCTCCACGGACACGAGAGAACGTTCCTTGCCGTTGCGGTCAATTGGAAAAAAAAAAATAATTCCAAATTGCTCTAAGCACTATGGGACTTAACATCTAAGGTTATCAGTCCCCTAGATTCAGAACTAACCTAAGGACATCACACACATCCATGCCCGAGGCAGGATTCGAACCAGCGACCGTAGCAGCATCGCGGCTCCGGTCAACTGGCATCATTGTTATTCTGCGCTTGCTGGGTATTGTCGAGGAGCTCACTGTTCCGACCAATATATGTTAATTCAGACCGGCTTTTGCACAGTAATAGATTAGCGAGAATTCGTAATCATTTCGGTGTCACGTGGAGTACATTTCTGCGACGAATCGTCTTCGTTATCAAGGCAGAAGTAGGTGCTGCATGCTACTGTACTGCAGTTCTTCATCGTGTTACAGCCTGTTGAAGAGGCTTTTGTGGAATGTACATGTGAGAAGGGCTATACTACGGACGGAAAAAAAAGTTGATATCTGGACTCGCGTTTGGGAGTAGCCGGGGTCAAATCGCCGTTACGCGATCAAGTTTAGGTTTGCCTTTATTTCTCTAAAATCACACCAGGAGAAATGTGTGATGGTTTGGTTAACTCCCTTCCACATCTTTATTCGGTACCAGCTCTTAGGCCGTCCTCAACGACTGCGTCGTGACGAGGTATTAGAACCGTTACCGTCCTTCTTTCGCAGGCTGTATAGAAATTTAGCAGCAATGAATGATTAAAATTTGAGAGATGTGCATTACTTGTAACTCCATTAGCACTCTCTGATGCGAAATCAGAAACGCCTATCTTATGCTTCAAAAAGAAGCATCAAAGAAAGGAAGTAAGTATAAGAAATTGGCAGTAAATTATGTCTCTTGGACATCAAGGCAAAATCAGAATGTGATTGATCAATGGAAGAAAGTAATTTGGTTCGATGAGGCTTGTTTCACACTGTTTCCAATATTTGTCCAAGTTTACGTCCCAAGAGTGAAACATGGCGTGGTTTTGGTGATGATTTGAGCAGTCATATCATGGTATCCGATGGGTCCCTTGTTTACAGCCAAGGATTATGTAACGATTTTGGTTAATTTGACCATCCCATGGTGCAGTATTTGTTCCCCAGTGGTGATGCTGTGTTTGAAGAGTACAGAGTCCCTACACACATAGTTCGCATCATGCAGGATTGGGTTTGTGAAAACGAAGGTGAATTGTCGCCCAGTCACCAGATCTCAATATTAGTCAGCGTTTGTCGTCTACTTCGGAGAGAAGGGCGCTTGTTCGCTATCCACCTCCATGGTCGTTACCTGAACGTGCCATTGTTTTGCAGGAGGAATGGTATAAGATTTCCTTGAAAACCTTACAGGACCTCTATTTATTCGTTCCGGGACGACTGGAAGCTGTTTCGAATATCAACGGTTTCCGTACTCTGTATTAGTTATAGTGTTGTGTTTTTGCTGTTCCCATTTTTTTGTCCAATCCCTATACGTTCTGGTTGTACCAGGAATGGGAGTCATACTGTACTGAAGTAACAAAAGGAAAAATCATGTAATGTTACATCATGACAATCATTCCTGTACTGCAATGTACGTTATCATTCACATACTTTCCACTCCAGTAACTGTGTCTTTGTCGGCGTTGCAATTCTCACAAACGATAGTGAAATGAAACTTTTCGGTGAATTCGTCCTACACATTGTGAACGTTTTCATGATATAAGTACCAGACATAAAATCTCACTGATAGAACAGAAAAAGTTAGTTAATTTTTTTTATGTATCTTTTATTTCACGTTTTCCCTAGGGACTGTGGTTCCACAAATTACAAATACTAACATCTTTTTTCTTTAAAATATCATCATACTTTCTTGTTCCTAAAATAATTTTTAAAGGTAAGCGACTTAAAATGATTGTTTACTGATTTATGTTATTTTTATTTCATTGCAGGTAAGTCAGATAACACGGCTGCCTTCCAAACATCCGCGCTCCGTTCTTGGTGAGTTAGTTGCTACTGGCATCCAGCCCATATTGTAAAAATGTGTGTGTGTGTGTGTGTGTGTGTGTGTGTGTGTGTGTGTGTGTGTGTGTGTGTTTTCCACTTTTCCTCCTAAACCACTGAACCGATTTCAACCAAACTTGGTACCCCAACCCTGTGCTGTCTAACTCAGGAGATATGACGTAATAAACACTGAGATGCGTAAACAACTGCCGCATTATTTCTTACTTCTTTGATGGTAACTCAACTCGGGATAAATTTCTCACACAGTAATGTACGTGGTTCAGGAGGTATGACGTTGTGAACACAGGTGCGTGAAATCTTACCACTTTCATTCGTTACTAATAATGCACCCCTACAGTCGAGTCAACTTAAGGAAATACAGTCGAGTCAACTTAAGGAAATAAGGCACCGCTTTTGACAGCTTTGAACTGCAAAGCGCAGACCGCTGAAGGTGAAAACAGCCTTTGTCTATAAAGTTGCCGTAGCGACGTTCACAAAATCGCGTTGCGGGCACGCGAAACAGCTGCGCCCAGCCAACAAACTGTCTGGGCTATAACAGTATACTGTTTTTTTCGTTTCTAATAGAAAACTGGCGAAATGAATGGCGGGCTGTGCTGGTTTTTCAGCTAGTTATTCAATAAAATTCGAGATTGATTGTAATTCATTCTCGGTCATTGCTCTGCATTACTGTAACGTATTTTAAATCGTTAACGTCTTAGTAACGAAACTAATATTCACACAAGTGGCTTAATAGAGCGAATCTCAATGTGAAAAACACCTAGGATAAATTTCCATCCTGTCGACATTCCACACACTAGGGCTACTTGAACTTATAGAGGAGTGTTCAACTTTTGTTTTCGTACGTTAGCACATTTTTGAAGCTCCGTAGTTGTAATGCGCACAAAAATTTGTTTCCGTGTGGTGACATACAATAATAAAATGGTGGAAGAGGAGCTTTATGTTCAGTCGTCTTTCATTTATAGGTGCGTCGGTGTCGAAACTAGGTCTCAGCACGCGTGTACAAGAGTCGTCATTATGCTTGATCACATTAATAAACTCGTTAATAGCCAGACGCAATTAGGCTGAGTGGGTTATTCCACAAAATTTGTATTCAGTCAGCTCAAATAACGTCTCACAATCGTTCTGTATCAATTATGTCTTTGGAAGATAATGGTAAAATTTAACTATTGGTAGATTATTTAACCCTTATGCTACTGTACTCAATATCTGTCGTCTCTCCGGATAAATTTTTAATGTTGTAGGTTCTATCTTCTAAGGATCAGGGGCACAAACACTTTTAATGTTATTAATGTGCAATATTAAAAAAGAATCCCGCGAAATTAGCGTTATCTAGATTGAGAGGTTGTTACGTTGCTATGATTCCCAGAGATCACGCTCTCTGTACTAGATCAGTAGAGAGCGCAACCATCACAGGAAAGTCTCTGCTTTTACGTAATGCCAAATTATGTACACAACATTTTTTCTCGTCCAAGACAATATACTGCTCAAATAACAAGGCTGGGTAAAAAATTATAATGGAGTATTTCTATCGACCGCCAGATTCACCTCCTTATGTAACCGAAAATTTCAGATAAAACCTGAGTTCGTCTGTACTTAAATTCCTTAATGATACTGTAATTATTGTTGCAGACAATGATCCATTTAAATAATTATAGTTTTGTTAGTGGTGGGCGTAACAAGACATTCTGAGAAACGTTAGTAAATGCTTTCTCTGAAAATTACCGGGAACAGATAGTTCAGAATCTAACACGCCCTGGAGCACAAATGGTGGGGGACCCTGAAACTGTTTTCGCTCTGACCGTACGCCCTGTTCACTCCACGTACCTGATACTCCCGCGGCGGTCGTACTATTTCAGCTCCACACTGCTGCTGGCTTGCCTGAAATTATCTATCTAAATATGCAAGTGGGTGTAGGGGAGTCACTCAGCATTACACACAACACTGTCCTACGTCTGGTATGAACAACTATGTTCTGAGACGATAAGAAAATCACGAGTTGCACTGTTTACACTCTAAGTCGTAAGTGTTGATGCCAATTAACATTCTGTATGATTATCTGCCCACAATTACCACTCCCATGTTACTGCAAAGTATTCATGACGACGTTAATATCTGTCACTGTTGTACTTCACGCTGTCACACATATTTCACAGTCTTACTCTGGCCGAACTTTCGGCGACAGATACACAGGCAATGATAATGATTATCTGTCCACAATGTATCTTGGCTCTGCAAAATGCAGCCTCTCGCAAAGATACTCCGCAAGCAAGCCAGCGTTTTGACAATACGCTTACATTCCCGCACGAAAAATATTTCGGATTGTCGAAGAGAATATCGAAATTTAGATAATTCTTTCCTTCAGGGGGTAAAGAGACGGTGCGGGGGCAGGGGATATATTGCCCCATGCTACGGGTACAGACTATTTATCACGTTTTGGACCAGACACAAGTTCCTCGCAATCATAGAGGCAGTTGTCAAATAGAAAAAAAAGAAGGAAACCTACCTACAGTGCGACCTGTATAGCAAAACAGAGTTACAATACAGTGGATAAACGAACATTTAGTACAATAAGACACAAGAGTATTCAGTCCCTGAAGGAGAAAGGTTTACAAATACAAGAGATTAGATATGATATGCAGGTCCCTGAAAGAAATAGAGAAGAGAAAAAAAATAGAAAAACACAAGCATGCGCTGTTACTCAAGTTAGTCAATGTCACTGATGACACTATCAGGCAAAAAAATTCGAGAACTCCCATCAGCACTAAGCCGCCGTCAGATTCCAGCAAGAATAATAATAATAACAATAATAATTTCACTACTCACAACACTGCATCACAAGTGAGTGTTCTTTCCACTGAAAGGGGATGGGAGAGGTTGTAGCGTCAGTGCTGCGCCGACAGGCATATGTGCGGTATAGTCGTCTGCCCACCACTCTCGCCTCGCGGTAATCCACCCATTGGCGTACATGAAGCCGATTAATGACGCTCTCGGTGTTGTCCTAACAATGCCTATTCAACCTATTGGTTGTACATTACTACTAAAGTGGATTACAGTGTTCTGTCTGACATAGTAAACACGTAGGCTAATAAAAAAATCATATTAAACTCCTCTAAGTTTAATTCAGTTATTACGTGAATAATACAAAACAATAACGCAGGAGTAATATGAAATTTTTATATGAAAAAACTTTTTTGGGTAGCACAACCTACAGACACAAGTAACCACTCAAACCATATCAACGTATCGGAAGGAAGAACATAATACGTGCAGTCTAGGTTGAACACACAGAAAGTGAATTAAAAAATTATAAAATTGCACATGGTGATAACAAATCCTAGTTTAATCTCACTCGATTAGTGTGCCTTCATAAAACCTTTTGCATAATCAGAAATGAATGTGTGTACTTGAGGACAATAGCTGCTGACATATAAACAGATTCACGTACTTCATGAGGTAGGCTATTGATCATACCCTCAAAATATGTTATATGCTCCTTCCATTTGCTGTGTTTCCACTTTCGCCCCTGGTCATCTGATGCATCGTGGCCTGAGTTCTGATATCCGTAGCTACCACAGTGTCCTCTGTGACCACCATGGCCACGGAAACCACCATCATGTCTTCTGTCATTATCATTATTCTAATGTCGTCCATTATGTCTATTGTTATGGTTTGAATGGGTATCTGTATTGGATTAATTGTTCCCTGATACTCTACTATCACCGTCTCATCTTCCTGCTCCTCGTGACTCATACAACGTGTCTAATCGTCCTAAGGTTGACTTCTTTGCCTCTGTCATCTGTAGAGAGCGCTAGCAACTTACCTTGAACTTCAATCGGTAGTTTACTTTTGATCAGGGACCCTGTTGCTCCTGTCGTCATTGGTTCGCCTAAATACAAGTTCCTCATAACAATCTTGAAAAAATTTAAGTTCTGGTGACGCCCTCTATCAAACCTTCTACTTTGATATAGGCTGTTACGTACTTCATTTTGCTTCCGTAGAGACCAATATTGTTCCCTTTTCAGAATCAGCACCGAGCGAGGTGGCGCAGTGGTTAGCACACTGGACTCGCATTCGGGAGGACGACGGTTCAATCCCGTCTCCGGCCATCCTGATTTAGGTTTTCCGTGATTTCTGTAAATCGATTCAGGCAAATGCCGGGATGGTTCCTTAGAAAGGGCACGGCCGATTTCCTTCCCCATCCTTCCCTCACCCGAGGTTGCGCTCCGTCTCTAATGACCTTGTTGTCGACTGGACGTTAAACACTAATCTCCTCCTCCTCAGAATCAGCTAAAGTCTTACACTTCTGTCCTGTTCTCATACTCTAGATACCAGCTTCACCCTTCAATCTCGCTGGAACGAAGCTTACCTTTCTCTGCTCATCACATAATTCAGGTAACTCCCTTAAATTGAGTTAGGAAATCTCTGGGATGCCATCTTCCGGATGGTTCGAAATTCTTAAAATTCCCTATACCAAGAAAGACCTCAGCATTTTGCACACCAATTAAGTTACCTTCCACAATGCTTCCATTACGTAATAGTGATTTGACTTGGTTCTCCACCTGCTGACAGACCTGTTCCTTAGTCTTCAGCGCTGCAGTCCGGAACTGCGGGACTGCTACGGTCGGAGGTTCGAATCCTGCCTCGGACATGGGTGTGTGTGATGTCTTTAGGTTAGTTAGGTTTAAGTAGTTCTAAGTTCTAGGGGACTGATGACCTAAGATGTTAAGTTCCATAGTGCTCAGAGCCATTTGGACCTTAGTCTTGCCTACCTCACTGTACACCTCTTCTACTCGCCGTGCAGAAGCATCCTCGTTTACCGCAACAATTGATGTCCTGTGTTCAAAGTGTTCCACTTCCGCATCTAGTTGTTCGAAATTCTCGTCGTAAACCTCAACCTTTTTAATAAGTTCTTCCTTCACTTCTTTGACATCCGATTCTACCTTCTCAAAACGTTTCGTATTGATTGCAACGTTCTTTTCAAACCGAACGGCAGTTCATCTTAAAAAAAAAAAAAAAAAAAATGTTCAAATGGCTCTGAGAACTATGGGACTCAACTGCTGTGGTCATCAGTCCCCTAGAACTTAGAACTACTTAAATCTAACTAACCTAAGGACAGCACACACATCCATGCCCGAGGCAGGATTCGAACCTGCGACCGTAGCGGTCGCGCGGTTCCAGACTGTATCGCCTAGAACCGCTCGGCCACCCGGCAGGCAGTTCACCTTCCTTTGATAACTTGACTCATCCAGCTTCCTTAGAGCCTCAGTAGTCTCGTCGAACTTTTTACTGAGTCGTTCGTTTGTGTGCTTTTCTGATCGCTTAATATCTTCTTTCTTGCACATAATATCTTCCCTTAATAGTTTGTTTTCATGCTCTATCGATCGCTTAATATCTTATTTCTGGCGTTTAATATCTTCCTTTAATTGTGTATTACCATGCAATAATGTTTTGAGCATGTCAACGATAGATAAGTCAGGCCCAAGTTTATCCTCATACCGTTTGGGCGTCGCCATGATAGGTGACGACACTGCATTATGACTTCCCATCTGTGTTAATAGACTACTGTTCCCTATACAGGAACCCTTCGATATTTCACTACTACTTGCTTGTGTTTACTTGTACCTAAACAGTCTGCTTTCACTTCCCTGTCTACTGCAGTTGCACCACCCCTATTATATGCCATATTGAATCACAATTAAGTCACCCAAGCAAGAATAAACAAATCCAGTAGTACAGTTCATAAAGGGCGAGGTCCTCCATGGTATACAGTCACTGTAAAGAAACTTCTGTAGAAGGAGAGGTGACTGCATAATACACTATGTGATCAAAGGTATCTGGACACCCCCAAAACATACGTTTTTCATATTAGGTGCACTGTGCTGCCTCCTACTGCCAGGTACTCCATCTCAGCGACCTCAGTAGTCATTAGACATCGTGAGAGAGCAGAATGGGGCGCTCCGTGGAACTCACGGACTTTGAACTTGGTCAGGTGATCGGGTGTCACTTGTGTCATACGTCTGTAAGTCAGATTTCCCCGCTCCTAAACATCCCTAGTTCCACTGTTTCCTATGTGAAAGTGAAATGACACGTACAGCACAAAAGCCTACAGGCCGACCTCGCTTGTTGACTGACAGAGACCGCCGACTGTTGATGAGTGTCGTAGTGTGTAATAGGCAGACATATATCCAGACCATCACACACGACTCCCAGACTGCATTAAGGATCCCCACTGCAAGTACTATGACCGGAAAACGAGGCCTCGCTTGGTGTAAGGAGCGCAAACATTGGGCTACTGAACAGTGGAAAAATATTGTGTGTAGTGACGAATCACGGTACACAATGTGGCTATCCGATGGCAGGGTGCGGGTGTGGCGAATGCCCGGTGAACGTCATCTGCCAGTGTGTGTAGAGCCAACAGTAAAATTCGAAGGCGGTGGTGTTTTTCATGGAAGGAGCTTGCACCTCTTGTTGTTTTGCGTGGTACTGTCACAGCACAGGCCCACATTGATGTTTTAAACACCTTCTTGCTTCCCACTGTTGAAGAGCAATTCTGGGATGCCGATAGCATCTTGAAACACGATCGAGCACCTGTTCGTAATGCACGGTCTGTGGCCTGAATCCAACAGAACACCTTTGGGATGTTTTGGAACGCCGACTTCGTGCCAGGCCTCACCGACAGACATCGATACGATCACATGGTGTAGGTATGATACAGAGGATAGGGCTAGAGAGAGAGAGAGAGAGAGATGCTGAATGAAATGCGTTTGGCAGTCACGAGAGCAATGCATGAAGCCTTCGATGACTACCGTAGCAGAATATTGTCAAATAATCTTTCAGAAGCCCATAGAAATTCTGATCATATGTAAAGGCTGTTAGTAGCACCAAAGTTAATGTCCAGTCATTCATGGACAAGGCGGGAACTGAAATTGAGAGTAGCAAAACAAAAGAAGAAATGCTTAAC
This sequence comes from Schistocerca gregaria, assembly GCF_023897955.1. Taxonomy (NCBI): domain Eukaryota; kingdom Metazoa; phylum Arthropoda; class Insecta; order Orthoptera; family Acrididae; genus Schistocerca; species Schistocerca gregaria. The sequence goes on from NC_064920.1 coordinate 696,611,141, forward strand.
TCTCGTTTCAAATGACCCTTTACGAAGAAAAACGCAGGAGTATTGCACAGATTCATTCGCGTACCACTGAAAAGATTATTGAACTAGATATCAGTGTCGATGAAATCGTTAAAACTGAAAAAATCCCGAGGGCCCGATGGAATCCATATCAGATTCTAGGCCCATTTCACAGCTGAGTTAGCCCGTCTGTTAACCGCAATGTTTCTAAGAGCCCGCAAATAACAAACTTAGTTACAATAAAGCACAGGTTACACCTGTCTGCAAGAAGGGTAGCAGAAGGGATCCACAAAACTACCGCTCATTATCCCATCCATGAGTTGTAGGATCTTAGAACATATACTGAACTCTAACGTAATAAGGTATCAGGAACAGAACAACCTCATCCGTGCCATCCAGCATCGATTTGGGAAACTCAGATCATGTGGAACCCAACTCCCGCTTTTCTCACACGGCATCGTGAAAGCTGTGATCAGTGAGGAAGATGCAGTATTTCTCGATTTCCGAGAAGCATTTGACTCAGTACCACACCTCCGCTTGTTATAAAAAGTACGATCATATGGGGTATCAGTCGAAATATGTGACTGGATTGAGGATTTCTTAGTAGGGAGGACGCAGTGTATTATCTTGGATGGAGAGTCATTGACAGATGAAGAAGTAGCTTTGGGTGTTCCTCCCTGTAAAGCGTGCTGGGTGCCTTGTTGTTCGTGTTGTATAATAATGATATTGTGGACAGTGTTGATAGTAACCTCGGCCGCGCGGGATTAACCGAGCGGTCTGGGGCGCTGCAGTCACGGATTGTGCAGCTGGTCCCGGCGGAGGTTCCAGTCCTCCCTCGGGCATGGGTGTGTGTGTGTGTTTGTCCTTAGGATAATTTAGGTTAACTAGTGTGTAAGCTTAGGGGCTGATGACCTTAGCAGTTAAGTCCCGCAAGACTTCACACACATTTGAACAATAGTAACCTCGGACTTTGTGTAGATGATGCAGTTGTCTTCAGCGAAATACAGGATGAACGAATCTGTACCAAACTTCAGTCAGCAGTCGGCCTACAAAGGAGTCAAGCACCAGTAAATGGGTGGTATAGAAGCAGCCACAGGGAAGTAACCGATTTGTGAGTTTTACGAGTTTCTAACCAGGAGCGAATTGTATAATTTCACCTGTTTGCTTTGATAGTTTAGTTTCTCCACTTTCTGCGTGTCAACTTAATATCCAATATAGACAGCTCTCGCTGTTTCGTTTATGTCGAAAACTAAACAAATTTTGTGACATGTTACAAGTTCTTAATCAGTGGCGACTTGCTTAGTCTCGCTTGAGTGCTTCGGTGGATCGGTTTTGAATCTCCACGTATTAATACAATTTATTAGACACTGTTATTTTGTTTTCGTCAGGTTCTATTACAGAGTTCTGCAGCATGTGGCGATAGTCCGTTTGCCTGAGCAGTTTTCCACGGTTTGTAGTATGGATAAGGACTGTGATTGTTGTGTATGTACGCGAGCCCAGATGTTGACATTTTGCTCTCGGCTCCAGCCTGTGATGGCTTCGGTTACACATCTATAAGCTGCAGTGGATGGGCATCACTGTTGTAGGCCGGCTGTGATGGCTTCGGTTACACAGCTTGAAGCTGCAGTGGATGGGTATTTCTGTTGTAAGCCGGCCGTGAGGATCCAACGGACGTCCAACACGTCCGAGTCCTCCGTTCGGCCTCAACAGTGGCCAACCCAGTTACTGCTTGTACTGATGTTGGCCGCACATAAGACCTCCCCAGTTAGTCTCACAAACGGGTTCCAGGAGCTGTCTGTATCTGATACGGTCGCTCAACCAGACGCAGTCGCCCGTCTTGTTTCAGAGGAATCTTCTCAGCCTGCAAGATCCGGGCAGTTACGGAAGGTTGGTAGTTGGGAGCTCCAATGATAGGCGCGTTATGGGACGACTTACGGACAAGGGTGCCAAGAAGGGGACGAAAGCCAGTGTGCACTCCATGTGCATACCGGGTGGAGTCATTTCAGGCGTGTAATGAGTCCTTCCGGATGCCACGAAGAGCACAGGGTGCATCAAACTGCAGGTGGTGGTTCACGTCGGTATCAGAGACGTGTGTTGCTTTGGATCGGAAGAGATTCTCTCTGGTTTCGAGCGGCTGTCAGAAATAGTATAGGCTGCCGGTGTTAGTTACGAGATGGAAGCAGAGCTCACCATTTGCAGCATAGTCGACAGGACCGATTGTGGACCTCTGGTGCAGAGTGGAGGGTCTGAATCGGAGGCTTAGACGGTTCTGTGACACTGTACGGCTTGCGCCATACTGTGGTTGGGATTCGGGTTCCGCTGAGTAGATCAGGAGTCCACTATACACAGGAGGCGGCTACACGGGTAGCAGGGGCTGGGTAGAGTGAAGTGGGCAGTTTTTTAGGTTAGAGGGTCTCGGGAAAACACAGAAAGGGCTTCAGTCACAAATCGTATAGGCCGAACACAGGAAAATCGTAGATACAGAAGAAATCGGTATAACAGTTGTGCATTGTTGTAGCTGTGTTGGGAAAGTACCAGAGCTGCAAGCCCTAAGGGAAAGCATTGATGCTCAAATCGTTATAGGCACTGAAAGCTGGCTAAAGCCGGAGATAAGTTCATTCGAAATTTTTGTGAAGAACCTGTCGGTGTTCCGAAAGGATAGACTGAACACAGTGGCGGTGGCGTGTTTGTTCTTGTTGGAAGTAGTTTAATTTGTCGCGAAATTGAAGTAGACAGTTCCTGTGAGTTACACTCCTGGAAATGGAAAAAAGAACACATTGGCACCGGTGTGTCAGACCCACCATACTTGCTCCAGACACTGCGGGAGGGCTGTACAAGCAATGATCACACGCATGGTACAGCGGACACACCAGGAACCGCGGTCTTGGGCGTCGAATGGCGCTAGCTGCGCAGCATTTGTGCACTGCCGCCGTCAGTGTCAGCCAGATTGCCGTGGCATACGGAGCTCCATCGCAGTCTTTAACGCTGGTAGCATGCCGCGACAGCGTGGACGTGAACCGTATGTGCAGTTGACGGACTTTGAGCGAGGGCGTATAGTGGGCATGCGGGAGGCTGGGTGGACGTACCGGCGAGGACCATTCGCAACCGTCTCCATGAAGCTAGGCTACGGTCCCGCACACCGTTAGGCCGTCTTCCGCTCACGCCCCAACATCGAGCAGCTCGCATCCAGTGGTGTCGCGACAGGCGTGAATGGAGGGATGAATGGAGACGTGTCGTCTTCAGCGATGAGAGTTGCTTCTGCCTTGGTGCCAATGATGGTCGGATGCGTGTTTGGCGCCGTGCAGGTGAGCGCCACAATCAGGACTACATACGACCGAGGCACACAGGGCCAACACCCGGCATCATGGTGTGGGGAGCGATCTCCTACACTGGCCGTACACCTTTGGTGATCGTCGAGGGGACACTGAATAGTGCAAGGTACATCCAAACCGTCATCGAACCCATCGTTCTACCATTCCTAGACCGGCAAGGGAACTTGCTGTTCCAACAGGACAATGCACGTCCGCATGTATCCCGTGCCACCCAACGTGCTCTAGAAGGTGTAAGTCAACTACCCTGGCCAGCAATATCTCCGGATCTGTCCCCCATTGAGCATGTTTGGGACTGGATGAAGTGTCGTCTCACGCGGTCTGCACGTCCAGCACGAACGCTGGTCAAACTGAGGCGCCAGGTGGAAATGGCATGGCAAGCTGTTCCACAGGACTACATCCAGTATCTCTACGATCGTCTCCATGGGAGAATAGCAGCCTGAATTGCTGCGAAAGGTGGATATACACTGTACTAGTGCCGACATTGTGCATGCTCTGTTGCCTGTGTCTATGTGCCTGTGGTTCTGTCAGTGTGATCATGTGATGTATCTGCCCCCAGGAATGTGTCAATAAAGTTTCCCCTTCCTGGGACAATGAATTCACGGTGTTCCTATTTCAATTTCCAGGAGTGTAGTATAGGCAGAGGTCACTCTTGGCAACCGGGATAAACTAATAATTGGATCCTTTTTACTGCTTTCCAAATTCAGATGATACAATTACTTAACGTTCAAATATAACTTCTGTTTCGTACCTGAGTCATAAAATTATAGTTGGTGGTGACTTTAATTTCCCCATGATATGTTGGCGAAAATACATGTTTAAATCCGGGGGTATGCATAAAACATCATCTGAAATTGTGTTAAACGCATTCTCTGAGGATTATTTCGAGCCGCGCGGGATTAGCCGAGCGGTCTATTGGCGCTGCAGTCATGGACTGTGCGGCTGGTCCAGGCGGAGGTTCGAGTCCTCCCTCGGGCATGGGTGTGTGTGTTTGTCCTTAGGATACTTTAGGTTAAGTAGTGTGTAGGCTTAGGGCCTTAGCAGTTAAGTCCCATAAGATATCACACACATCTGAACATCTGAATTATTTCGAGCAGTTAGTTCATGAGCCCAGGCGAATAGTAAACGGTAGTGGAAGCACACTTGACCTCCTTGCAACAAATAATCGTGAGATAATATCAAGCTTGAAAACGGATTGAGGGATTACTGAAGACAGGATTGTCGTAACGAGATCGAATATTGTAATCCCCAAGTTCTCCAAAAATAAACGGAAAATATACCTATTCAAAACAGCAAATAAAAATTCTCTTGACGCCTTCCTGGGAGAAAATCTCCATTCCTTCCAAATTAACAGTTTAGGTGTAAACCAGATGTGACTTTAATTCAAAGAAATAATATCGGCAGCAATTCAAAGATTTATACTAATTAAATTAGCAAACGATGGAGCTGATCCTTCTTAATACACACAACATGTCAGAACACTGTTGCAGAAACAACGAGAGAAACATGCCAAATTTAAACGGAGGCAAAATCTCCAAGGTCGGCGATCTTTTACAGAAGATCGAAATTTAGCGCGAACTTCAATGCGAGATGCTGTAAATTCAATTAAATACCTAGGCATTACAATTACGAACAACTTAAATTGGAACACACAGAGCATGTTGCGGGGAAGGCTATTCAAAGACTGCGTTCTAAAAACTGGATCAAATGGCTCTCAGCACTATGGGACTTAACATCTTAGGTCATCAGTCCCCTAGAACTTAGAACTACTTAAACCTAACTAACCTAAGGACACCACACACATCCATGCTCGAGGCAGGATTCGAACCTGCGACAGTAGCAGTCCCGCGGTTCCGGACTGCAGCGCCTAGAACCGCACGGCCACAGAGACCGGCAACTGCGTTCCATTGGCAGGACTACTAAAGAGACTGCCTACACTATGCTTGTCCGTCCTCTTTTGGAATATCGCTGCGCGGTGTGGGATCCTTACCACATAGGATTGACGGAGTACATAGAGATAGTTCAAAGAAGGGGCAGCACGTTTTTTGCTATCGCGAAACAGGAGAGAGAGAATCACTGAAATGGTATAGAATTGTGAGTGGACATCATTAAAAGAAGCGTTTCTCGTTGCGACGGAATCTTGTCACGAAATTTCAATCATCAGATTTCTCCTCCGTATGCGAAAATATTTTGTTGACGTCGACCTATATAGGGAGAAACGATCGTCAGGAAAATCAGAGCTCGCATGGAATGGTATAGGTGTTCGTTTTTTCTGCGCACTGTACGAGAGTGGAATAATAGAGAATTATTGTGAAGATGTTTCGATGAAGCCTCTGCCAGGCACCTAAATGTGATTTGCAGAGTATCCATGCAGACGTACATGAGATTGCTCACATATCACTTGTATGACCCCTCTTACAACATTGCTCAAGTATATGGGACCGGCGCCAAGGAGGACTGACAGAGTGTATTGAATGTATACAGAGAACGTCAGCGCGAATGGTTACAGGTTTGTTTAACCCGTTGAAGAGTGTCACTGAGAAACTGAAGGAACTGAAATGGCATCTCCTGAAGATAGACGTAAACTATTCCGAGGAAGTGTGCCAACAAAGTTCCAAGGACGGCTTTAAACGATGACATTAGGAATATACTACAACCCTCGAAATATCGCTCCCTTGCGGATCGCGAGCAGCAGCTTAGATTAATTACACCACGCATCGAGGCTTTTAAGCAATCATTTTTCCCGCGTTCCGTAAGTGAATGGAAAGGGGAAAAGCTCTAATAACCGGTACAGTGGTTCATATCGTCTGGCATACGATTCACAATGGTTCGCAGAGTATACACTCCTGTAAATTGAAATAAGAACACCGTGAATTCATTGTCCCAGGAAAGGGAAACTTTATTGACACATTCCTGGGGTCAGATACATCACATGATCACACTGACAGAACCACAGGCACATAGACACAGGCAACAGAGCATGCACAATGTCGGTACTAGTACAGTGTATATCACCCTTTCGCAGCAATGCAGGCTGCTATTCTCTCATGGAGACGATCGTAGAGATGCTGGATGTAGTCCTGTGGAACGGCTTGCCATGCCATTTCCATCTGGAGCCTCAGATGGACCAGCGTTCGTGCTGGACGTGCAGACCGCGTGAGACCACGCTTCATCCAGTCCCAAACATGCTCAATGGGGGACAGATCCGGAGATCTTGCTGGCCAGGGTAGTTGACTTACACCTTCTAGAGCACGTTGGGTGGCACGGGATACATGCGGACGTGCATTGTCCTGTTGGAACAGCAAGTTCCCTTGCCGGTCTAGGAATCGTAGAACGATGGGTTCAATGACGGTTTGGTTGTACCGTGCACTATTCAGTGTCCCCTCGACGATCACCAGAGGTGTACGGCCAGTGTAGGAGATCGCTCCCCACACCATGATGCCGGGTGTTGGCCCTGTGTGCCGCGGTCGTATGCAGTCCTGATTGTGGCGCTCACCTGCACGGCGCCAAACACGCATCCGACCATCATTGGCACCAAGGCAGAAGCAACTCTCATCGCTGAAGACGACACGTCTCCATTCATCCCTCCATTCACGCCTGTCGCGACACCACTGGAGGCGGGCTGCATGACGTTGGGGCGTGAGCGGAAGACGGCCTAACGGTGTGCGGGTCCGTAGCCCAGCTTCATGGAGACGGTTGCGAATGGTCCTCGCCGATACCCCAGGAGCAACAGTGTCCCTAATTTGCTGGGAAGTGGCGGTGCGGTCCCCTACGGCACTGCGTAGGATCCTACGGTCTTGGCGTGCATCCGTGCGTCGCTGCGGTCCGGTCCCAGGTCGACGGGCACGTGCACCTTCCGCCGACCACTGGCGACAACATCGATGTACTGTGGAGACCTCACGCCCCACGTGTTGAGCAATTCGGCGGTACGTCCACCCGGCCTCCCGCATGCCCACTATACGTCCTCGCTCAAAGTCCGTCAACTGCACATACGGTTCACGTCCACGCTGTCGCGGCATGCTACCAGTGTTAAAGACTGCGATGGAGCTCCGTATGCCACGGCAAACTGGCTGACTGACGGCGGCGGTGCACAAATGCTGCGCAGCTAGCGCCATTCGACAGCCAACACCGCGGTTCCTGGTGTGTCCGCTGTGCCGTGCGTGTGATCATTGCTTGTACAGCCCTCTCGCAGTGTCCGGAGCAAGTATGGTGGGTCTGACACACCGGTGTCAATGTGTTCTTTTTTCCATTTCCAGGAGTGTAGATGTAGGATTAGGTGAAACTGATTTTTAGATGTGTGCCATTCTCCGCTTGTGGGGCGGCGGGTGGAATAGTAAAATAAGAAATATTGTATTTGTGCGTTCGTCGCCGTCTTTTACGAGGGCCTGAAAACAATTTTTGCGCTCAGCCAAAAAGCGATGGAGTACATATTGACCATAATTTCCAGTCTGCAAGTCCACATTCTTGTTGTATTCACTGAAATCCATAAAATCTAAGCGATCCAGGACAGTGTACAGTCCTCGCGAATTCACTTCCTATTTGTACCGAAAATGCATTTGGTAGCAGCCAGGCTGTGACGTCATCCGAGACACAGCGTGTGCCGTCATTTGACTGACGTGGACAGATGGATAGCTCGGTGTGAAGTGAAGTCTTCCAGGAATAAGCGATTCAGGACGGTGTAAACTCCTTGGGAGTTCACTTTCTGCTCTTACCGAACACGCTTTTTAGTAGCAGCCTGTGGCTGTTAATATCACTGCGGGCAGCGCGTAAGCCGGCGTTTGACGGGGACCGTATGATAGCTGTGTGCGATGTGTGTGTTTCACTGTTACTCTGGCGCAGAGGGCGGCCCAGGGGAATATCTGCCATCATCTGCTATACGGCCAAAGAGCAGCATCTAAATTGCCCCTTTCTCGGGCGCGTATTATTTAATAACTCTGTTGTGAATCAGTTTACAGTCATCGTAATTTTTTTATGAATGGGGTTAAATTGGCTTTAATCACAGAAATATTTTTAGTTTGACTGTATTTAAACTTTGCCGATTAGAATTTTTAGAACTCAACCGATAGTGGAACATGACCTCTGATCTACTAATTTAAGTATATTGTTATCGATTGTTATTTACGTCAAGGTGATTAAACTTGTTATATTGTCATCATTTAATGGATGTAATCAAGTGCTGTAATCGGAACCTCTTATAATTAATGTAACTGATACTTCATCTACTACAAATAATGACGTTTTTGTTCCAAATACTTAATGTTTTATATCAGTCTGAAGTTTCATACGAATTTCCATCTTATTAAGTTTAATATTTAGCGCCTTCAATTTTTTGTAAAAACTCCGATTTTGACCAAATTATTGCTCTGATCAAGTGGAGACTTGTAATAGTTGACTGTGACATCCATCTGCACATCTTGAACAATTTTTGGCCTTCTAGCTTTATTGTTTAACGCAATTTGTTTTTTTTTTATTTTAATTTGAAACGATGTATCTAGGGAATTATATTTATCTGATAACTCTGAGATTTAACAATTTCAACTTTAATACACTGTAACGTATGTTGACAAAGTTTGGAAAAGCTACTTTAATTTTTAATTTCATTCTTAGATTATGACGCAATACTCTGTATGCTATGCACAAGCGCGTTTAGATGACGTGGCTGTAGTAGCAGTGTCCGGGCACACTCGCTCGCCTCTTTATTTCTCAAATGATAAGGCACTTGTTTCGCCACACACTGAGCAGTAATTGAGGACTGGGCGTGTTACCAAATTATATCTCTGTCTTTCAAAGATTAAGAACCCAACAAGACGTTATTACATCCTCGATCGTTTACACAAAAAGAACTGGAACGTCCGTCATACGTCGAGAATAAAGTGGAAACAATTATGTATCCCCTCATCCTGGGTATTTTCAACTGAACTTCGAGAGCTTCATTAACGTGTAGACCCTCCGTGAGCCTGAGATCTATGGGACATGCTGCTTATAAGCTGCGGAAGTCACCCTGTGATATCCGTTCCCCTTTTTCAAAGAGGCCGTGGGAGTTATTGGAGAGTCTAAGACGGGCACGAACACTTCTGTCAAGCATACCCCACCTACTCACGATGGGGTTTATGTCAGGACTCATCGCCGGCCTTTGCGTTACTTCACCGCCGGCCATTTCATCGCTTCAATGTCCAGGCTGCGCCAGTCATTCCTGCTGACGCCCGCCACGTAGGCCCTGGCATTGGAAGAGATTCACGGTCATCACTGCCTGCAGCAGTCACCCCATGGTCCAACAGGATCTGTTCGAAGTACTATTTGGCGGTACACGACCATGGATAACTGCGAAATACGTATGGCTGTCAGTACTGAACATTGCAAATCTGTTGGTTTCATAGATGGCATTTGCCAGCTATCGCACACCACGGGTCTCCGCACACGAACACGAATTCGACCTCGACCATCACCTTGCGGCAGAGGATATCTGGACTCGTCTGTGAAAAGCACACCTTGCCAGTGACGAAGTTGCCAATTGACACGGGATCGGCAGAACTGAAGGCGAGCTCCTCATGTCATGTCAAGCGTTGAATGCAACGTCCTCAAATGTCCACTGTCGTCTGTGTTCCTCAGTAGAGAACGCTGCATAACACAACCAATAGGTGGTGAATGGTTTTAGTTGATGCCTACATTGAAACGAAGATCTCAAGCAATGCAGTAAGACCACAGGTACCACTTCTATCAGAACGGATTTAACATATGGGACGTTATACACGTATTACCCTAATTCTTTTGAACAGTCTATTTTAGGCTACTATGACTTAATCGTTCATCAGAATAATCAACCATTCTAACACAAATTTTCGGCCGGTCGGAGTGGCCGAGCGGTTCTAGGCGCTACAGTCTGGAACCCTACTCCGAATTTTTCTTTTGTTTACTTTATTGCTTGCACAATATACAGATTGAATAACATCGCGGAGAGGCTACAACCCTGTCTCACTCCCTACCCAACCACTGCTTCCCTTTTATGTCCCTCGACTCTTGTAACTGCCATTTGGTTTCTGTACAAATTGTAAATAGCCTTTCGCTCCCTGTATTTTACTCCTGCCACCTTCAGAATTTGAAAGAGAGTATTCCAGTCAACATTGTCAAAAGCTTTCTCCAAGTCTGCAAATGCTAGAAACGTAAGTTTGTCTTTCCTTATTCTTTCTTCTAAGATAAGTGGTAGGGTAAGTATTGCCTCACGTGTTCCAGTATTTCTACGGAATTCAAACTGATCTTCCCCGAGGTCAGTTTCTACTAGTTTCTGCATTCGTCTGTAAAGAATTCGCGTTAGTATTTTACAGCCGTGACTTATTAAACTGATAGTTCGGTAATTTTCACATCTGTAAACACGTGGTTTCTTTGGGATCGGAATTAATATATTCTTCTTGAAGTGTGAAGGTATTTCACCTGTCTCATACATCTTGCTCACCAGATGGTAGAGTTTTGTCAGGACTGGCTTTCGCAAGGCTGTCAGTAGTTCTAATGGAATGTTGTCTGCTCACGGGGCCTTGTTTCGACTCAGGTCTTTCAGTGCTCTGTCAAACTCTTCACGCAATATCATATCTCCCGTTTCATCTTCATCCTCATCGTCTTCCATTTCCATAATATTGTCCTCAAGTAGATCGCCCTTGTGGAGACAGATCCTCTATATACTCCTTCCAACATTCTGCCGTCCCTTCTTTGCTTAGAACTGGGTTTCCATCTGAGCTCTTGATATTCATACAAGTGTTTCTATTTTCTCCAAAGGTCTCTTTAATTTTCCTGTAGGCAGTATCTATCTTAAGCCTAGTGAGATAAGCCTCCACATCCTTACATTTGCCCTCTAGCCATTCCTGCTTAGCCATTTTGCACTTCCCGTCGATCTCACTTTTGAGACTTTTGTATTCCTTTCTGCGTGCTTCACTTACCGCATTTTTATATTTTCTCCTTCATCAATTAAATTCAATATTTCTTCTGATACCCAAGTATTTCTACTATCCCTCGTCTTTTTATCTACTTGATCCTTTGCTGCCTTCACTACTACATTCTTCAAAGTTACCCATTCTTCTTCTACTGTATTTCTTCCCCCCATTCATGTCAATTGTTCCCTTATGCCCTCCCTGAAACTCGGTACAACCTCTGGTTTAGTCAGTTTATCCAGGTCCCATCTCCTTAAATTCACACCTTTTTGCAGTTTCTTCGGTTTTAATCTACAGTTCATAAGCAATAGATTGTGGTCAGAGTCCACATCTGCCCCTGGAGATGTCTTACAATTTAAAACCTGGTTCCTAAATCTCTGTTTTACTACTATACAATCTATCTGATACCTTCTAGTGTCTCCAGGTTTCTTCCATGTATACAACCTTCGTTCAGGATTCTTTAACCAAGTGTTAGCTATGATTATGTTAGGCCTATGCTCTGTGCAAAATTCTACCAGGCGTCTTTCATTTCTTAACCCCAATCCATATTCACCTACTACGTTTCCTTCTCTCTCTTTTCCTACTATCGAATTCCAGTCACCCATGACTATTAAATTTTCATCTCCATTCACTATCTGAATAATTTCCTTTATCTCATCTTACATTTCATCAAATTCTACGTCATCTGCAGAGCTAGTTGACATATAAACTTGCACTACTGTAGTAGGCGTGAGCTTAGTATCTGTCTTGGCCATAATAATGCGTTCACTATGCTGTTTGTAGTAGCTTACTCTCATTCCTAGTTTTTAATACATTATTAAACCTACTCCTGCATTACCCCTATTTGATTTTGTATTTATAACCCTGTATTCACCTGACGAGAAGTCTTGTTTCTCCTGCCACCGAACTTCACCAATTCCCACTATATCTAACTTTAACCTATCCATTTCCCTTTTTAAATTTTCTAACCTACCGGCCCGATTAAAGGATCTGACATCCCACTCACCGATCCGTAGAACGCCAGTTTTCTTTCTACTGGTAACGACATTCTTTTGAGTAGTCCCCGCATGGAGATCCGACTGGGGGACTATTTTACCTCCGGAATAATTTATCCAAGAGGACGCCATCATCATTTAACTATACATTAAAGCTGCATGCCCTCTGGCAAAATTACGGCTGTAGTTTCCCCTTGCTTTCAGCCGTTCGCTGTACCAGAACAGCAAGGCCGTTTTGGTTAGTGTTACAAGGTCAGATCAGTCGATCATCTAGACTGTTGCCCCTGCAACTACTGAAAAGGCTGCTGCCCCTCTTCAGGAACCACACGTTTGTCTGGCCCGTCATCAGATACTACTCCGTTGTGGTTGCACCTGCGGTACGGCTACCTGTATCGCTGAGGCACACAAGCCTCCCCACCAACGGCAAGGTCCATTGTTCGTGGGTGGTGGGGTGGGGGGGGGGGGGGAGAAGAGGAGTGAACATCTCTAAAAAGGGCCATCGCAGAATTTGGGAAGGAAAACATAGGTACAAAGAAGGTAAAACTGAGAAGAAACCATGCGTAACAGAAGAAATACTTCAATTGATGAATGAAAGGAGGAAGTAGAAAAATGTTCCTGGAAAATCAGGAATACAGAAATACAAGTCGCTGAGGAATGAAATAGGAAGTGCAGGAAAGCTAAGACGAAATGGCTGCAGGAAAAATGTGAAGACATCGAAAAAGAAATGATTGTCGGAAGGACAGACTCAGCATACAGGAAAGTCAAAACAACCTTCTGTCACACTTAAAACGAGGGTGATAACATTAAGAGTGCAACGGAAATTCCATTATTAAATGCAGAGGAGAGAGGGGATAGGTGGAAGAGTACATTGAAAGCCTGTATAAGGGGAAGATTTGTCTGATGTGATACAAGAAGAAATAGCAGTCGATTTAGAAGATATGGGGGATCCAGTATTAGAATTTAAGAGTTTTGGAGGACGTAAGATCAAGTAAGTTAGAAGGGATAGATAACATTCCATCAGAATTGCAAACATTATTGGGGGAAGTGGCAACAAAGCGACTATTCACGTTGATGTGTAGAATGTGTAAGTCTGGCGACATGCCATGTGACTTTTGGAAAAGCATCATCCACACAGTTCCGAAGACGTCAAGAGCTGGTAAGTGCAAGAATTATCGCACAATCACCTTAACAGCTCATGCATCTAAGTTTCTTACAAAAATAATATACAGAAGAATTAAAAGAAAATTGAGGATGCGCTAGATGACGATCAGTTTGGCTGTAGGAAAGGTAAAGGCATGAGAGAAGCAAGGCTGACGTTGCGGTTAATAATGGAAGCCAGACTAAAGAAAAATCAATACCTCTTCCTAGGATTTGTCGACTTGGAAAAAGCGTTCTAAAATTGTACAAGATGGAAATTCTCAAAAAAGTAGGGGTAAGCAATCGGGAGAGACAGGTCATATACAAAATGTACAACAGCCAAGAGGGAATAGTAATAGTGGACGACCAAGAACGAAGTGTTCGTATTAAAAAGGGTGTAAGACAAGGCTGTAGCTTTTCGCCCCTACTGTTCAATCTGTATATCGAGGAAGCAATGATGGAAATAAAATAAAGGTTCAGGAGTCGAATTAAAATTCAAGGTGAAAGGATATCAGTGATATGATTCGCTGATGACATTGCTATCCTGTGTAAAAGTGAAGAAGAATTACATGACCTGCTGAACCGAATGAACAGTCTAATGAGTAGAGAGTATGGATTGAGAGTAAATCGAAGAAAGACGAAGATAATGAGAAGTAGTAGAAATGAGAACTGCGAGGAACTTAATATCAAGATTCATGGTCACGAAGTAGATGAAGTTAAGGAATTCTGCTACCTAGGCAGTAAAATAATCGATGACGGGCGGAGCAAGGAGGACATCAAAAGCAGGCTAACATTGGCAAAAAGGCCATTCCTGGGCAAGAGAAGTCTACTAATATCAAAGATCGGCATTAATTTGAGGAAGAAATTTCTAAGAATGTACATCTGGAGTACAGCATTGTATGGTAGTGAAACATGGACTGTGGGAAAACCGGAACAGAAGAAAATCGAAGCATTTAAGATGTGGTGCTACAGACGAATATTGAAAATTAAGTGTATTGATAATGTAAGGAATGAGGAGGTTCCGCGCAGCAAAGGAACATATTGAAAACACTGATAGGGAGAACGGACGGGATGATAGGACATGTGTTGAGACATGAGGGAATGACTTCCATGGTACTAGAGGGAGCTGTAGAGGGCAGAAACTGTAGAGGAAGACAGAGATTGGAATACATCCAGCAAATAATCGAGGACGTAGGTTGCAAGTTCTGCTCTGAGATGAAGAGGTTAGCACAGGAGAAGAATTCGTGGCTGGCCGCATCAAACCAGTCAGAAGACTGATGACAAAAATTTACCCAGAGGATTTGTTACTCGGGTGACATCCAGAGACTAATCAACGTTTCAAGTCACAGAGTTCTTGTGACCGATTGACTGATGTTATTGCTTCTCTACTGATCACACAGTACTGTCCGCCCTCTTTCTACCGGTGATAGGACATGCGCTAATACATCCGATACTTGACATTCTAGGAGCCGCAAAGGGCAAATGTGTAGGGAAAGCAAAAATTACAATATATATGACAAATGATATAGAATGTCGTCTGTAGGTGCTACTCTTGAGATAAAGAGAATGGCGCAGCAGATAAAATAGTGGCGGGCTGCATCAAGACCGAATTTTATAAATAAGGAAACAAATTCGTGTTAGCAGCAGCAGCAGCAATAGTAATGGTAGTAGTAGCAGGAGGAGGAGAGAAGTTGTGTTTTCTGGTTCGATCATTGCCCAAGTATTGTCCTGAGTTCGAGTCGCGGTCGGGCACATAGTTTTAATCTGCCAGGAAGATTCATATGCGCTGTTGTTTGCGCGTTGAATAATCTCATTTAGTCCTATCATTCATGAATGTGGAATAGAATGGTGTACGACGGCATTACTGAATATTTATCGTAATACAGCCATTACTAATACCGAAGAATGTAATTTAAGGAAGAAGTAAGTATAAGATTAGCTATAACTCAGGAAAAAAGAATGTAGTGCTTTCAGCTTTAGTAGCTATTCTCTTCGTAAGCATCCCTTGTCAACCCATGTCAACTGTCGGTATTGAGAGATTGGAAACAGTGACTAAGAGAACGGATGTGGGTCAGCTTTCCATCCAGATGTGTGTTTTCAGTGTTTTTCTTTAATAACGTTAGGCTAATTCGACGATGATTCCGAATAGCCAGTTACTTGTCCTTATTATGTTATTTTCCGCAGATAATATTTAATTAATTTTGTTTTCCCATGTATGTCGTAGCGTCTGCATTAACCAAGCTACAGTTTCGTTAAATTAAACGTAAAATATTCATGACTTATTTTACAAATAAATAATTATTATATCTGTATTTGAATCACTCACTTTAAAGATTTATTTATCTGCTAATTTAAGATATTCTGCTTACTTCTTGCTAGTACTTACCCATTGGTAGCATTTCCATTCGCAGAACAATTAATCAACACTGAAACTGTTTTGATATTTGCATTTTGCGCATAACAGCACAGTCACGTTATTTCCTCTTTTCACATCTGTCTGGCATTCAGTAATATGTAATTTCGTGAGCACGTGTTACAGTTTTGTCGTCTGCTAATGACAGTGCTACCGAGTGACTGTTGAGAGGGGAGAAAAACAGCAGTGACAACAACAAATACGACGACATGTAACGAGCTTTCAGAATCAGTCTACAGTAGATTTATTTGCTTCCATCTAGTGAAATAATGAACTGTATGCGGGACTGCATTCCTAATTTCCTGCTTTACTCAGTACATTCACGTTCACTGAAGCAATTTGTTGGTCATTACACCCGTGAATACGACTGTACCTGCATCCATCATCGCTAATACGAACAATAGTCTTAGGTACATTTTGCCTTACCACTAACCTCTGTGGTGACAAGCGAGACGCTCGCTGTTTGGTATATTATCTCTAAAGCACTATTGTTGACAAATCACAAGCATTAAATAATATAAAGAAATAAAACGAAACTAGGCGACGTACGCAGCCAGTAAGTTTCCGAATAAAGCTGCTTCAGCTCTAAGTTAGTGACTAGTATCTAGCTCCCATCCATAATTACAAAAATATCACTCATTTAGCAAAACATGAGTGCAGTTAAACAGGAAGCCGTACACAAAGCGATAGATAACAAGTAAGCTATAATTATATGCAAGTCCTGATTAGTTGCCAACAAGTTTCGAGAACCAGTACAAAGAATTCATTTCGAATTTCACAGTTATTGGTATTTAAGCCAATAATTGTTAAATGAAGATGTGTAACAACTCTGGTTCTATGCTAGTGAAATCTAAATAAGGAGGAGTTTTGAGTAATAATGAAAAAAATGCCGTGTCATCGTTACAAGAGTCAGATAGCACTTTGAAGGCTTGTCATTCGGGTCTAAGTGGCTCCTAATATTATGTTTGCGTCACCTAACGTGCGTTTCCCTCTATTAAAATTTTTTAAACTGTTACATGTTTCAAAAGGCATCAGCATCCAGATGACGACAGAAGAAAATTGCACTGGCAGTCTGGTTCTCAAGTATGACGACACTAAGATCATACCACTTGCACTAAGGCGCTACCTATTGAAGCATTGTGGTGTAATCTTCAGGTTCATATATGTTATGATAAAAATATTGATA